>NW_012140524.1:11979671-11981246 GCF_000956105.1 Propithecus coquereli | reverse complement strand
ATAAGGCTTTATTCTCCAAGTTCTGAAATATGTATTTTTTTAATTTTTTTATTTTTTGTTTTTATGAGAGAGGGTCTTGCTCTGTTACCCGGGCTAGAGTGTAGTGGCATCATTATAGCCCACTGCAAGCTCAAACTCCTGGGCCCATGCAATTCTCCCGCTTCAATATCCTGAGTAACTGGGACTACAGGTGAAATATGTATATTTTTTAAAGTAGCAGAATATATTTACTCTAAGTTTAAGATCGGGAAAGAAGTGGCAGTTTATAGTGTTATTATTTTTCAATGTATAGGCAAAAAGAAAAAAAAAATACTACAAAAAGCTGGGGGAGGACAGCCATACTGGCCATACTGAGCTCTGAGTTGAGTGCTCAGATGAATGAAAATGTTGGTTTCATTCTACGAGAAGCAGTATGGCATGGAAAAAAGATGGGATTTGAACAGTCAGACAAATTAGATATAAACACTGCTCCAGACCTTAGGTAAGAAACATAACTTCTGATTGGCTTGTCTTTCTGTCTCCATTAGAAAATGAAGATAATAAAATTAGTCATCCAGACTATAACGAGCGCTGGCATTAGTGAGTGTAGATACTCAGCCCACGGCAGCATCTATCAGCATTTGGCCAGGAAAGTTCAGCAATATGCAAGCAGATACATTAAGTGGAGGAAAAGAAGATTAATTTATTACTAAATCATCCAGTGCTAAGCTATGTGAACATCTGGGTGTTTATAAACCTATTGCACTATTGAAAGAAGGTATTTCTTGTACTTGTCATTTTGAGAAACAATATTATCCCCACTTCCCACTGCAGTTGAAGAATATGACCACATTATCTCTCTGGAGTGAAACCAAGTAGGGACTTTTCTCTTGACATTTTCTTCAACTTCATAAAATGTTTCTGCATACCTGTAATGCATCAAGTTAAGCATCAACAGTAGAATAACTAGTAAAATTAGTGCTAGATCCTGAGGGACTCGCTATTATGGATGAACTCAAACTAAACATGAAGAATTGGGTTTAGGACTTTGCAAACTCATATTAAGTTTAAAAAGTATGTGAAAACACTGAGATCTTAACAATTATGATATTGAATTGACTTTACAGGTTATGACCAGAAACAGCACTTGTATAGAGTCCAGTGGAATTTTTAAAGTAGTCCTCTGTATTTATCAAAAACGTCCTTACTCTGCGTAAGTATCTCCAATCCAGAAGATCTGAGAGCCTCTCAGTTCGGTTCCTCTGGATAATTCTTTGGCGGCGTGACTGTTTGCAAAATCCGTAGAGAAACTTAGTCAGCTGATTGCAAGAATCATCAGGAGAACGGAACCGCCTGTCAACAATGTAAATACCTGAAGAGCACAAAAGCCAGAGCACAGGTAAAAGTAGGGCTAATCTCAAACATTTCTTCTATTCTTTATTGTCTCTTTGATTCCACCAAAAACCATTCACATCATCCACTCCCTAAGTCAGCTATTGCCTCCACTTTAGCTTTTCCCTTCTAAAGTTTTATTTCTTCTTTGACTTTCTAACAGTTCACAACCATCAGCAACACACAGCCAACAAAGTGGATCTT
>NW_012140524.1:11977544-11979621 GCF_000956105.1 Propithecus coquereli | reverse complement strand
TTTCTGCCCCAATTCTAGTTCCTGGGCATTCCCAGGAACTAGAATACCTCTGGGCCTCTAGATGTGACTTTCAGCCACTTTCTTCTGTTCCTACCTGTCCTCTGTATCCCACCTCCCCTGTGGCTATCTGGCCCCCATCCAGGGCTCTCAATTATTCTTCATTGT
Organism: Propithecus coquereli; assembly: GCF_000956105.1. Taxonomy (NCBI): domain Eukaryota; kingdom Metazoa; phylum Chordata; class Mammalia; order Primates; family Indriidae; genus Propithecus; species Propithecus coquereli. Next base: position 11,979,456 of record NW_012140524.1, on the reverse strand, counting down.
CCTGGGTTTCCAGGTAGATGCCTCCCCTTTCCCTCACCACCACTGTGATTCTGAGAGGAGAGAAGAGGACAAAGGGGCCCTGGCTTGTTCAAATCAGCCTCCAGGTCGCATTTCTTCTTTACCCAGTTATGAGAAATGAAAACGTATATCCTGTCAACCTTGAGTTATATTATTTTAGCTCAGCCTCAGGAGAAAGGGAGGTTGGTAATAGAACTTCATACAGTCCAGTCTCTTCATACTGGACTGTAAATTCCTTTAGGAAGAGTTCATTTCCAATTAGGTTTGATCCTCACGACCACCATGTGAGATGGGTAATTGTATCACCCACTATACGTCAGAGAAATTTGGGTTCATCCTATGAAGCCTCTTCGGACCTCCCTAAGTAGACTTGACCAGTCTCTCTTCTGAGTTCTCCTTGTACCCTGGAAAACTAATAGCGTAGCACTTGTAACATTTCATACTCTCATCTCTCTGTTCACTCTAACATTTATCATGGAGGAAAGGGTGGTGTCTTGGTCTCCTTGGGCTGCTAAAACAAGATACCATAAAGCGGGTGGCTTATAAACAACAGAAATATATTTTTTACAGTTCTGGAGCCCGGGGAGTCCAAGATCAAGGTGTTGGCGGAATCGGTGTCTGGTGAGGGCCCATTTTCTCACAGATGGCTCTTTCACACTGTGTCCTCACAAGGTGGAAGGAGCGAGCAGCTCTCTGAGGCCTCTTCTATACAGGCACTAAAGAGCCCTCAGGATCTAAATCACTCCCAAAGGCCCCTCCTCCGTTGTGGATACCATCTCATTGGGGTTTAGGATTTCAATACAGATGTTCCTCCATTTATTGCAAAATGGTTGAATTTAGGATTTTTTGGACTTAATGATGATGTGAAAGCGATACGTATTCAGTACACTCCTCAACTTACTATGGAGCCACATCATAAATTGAAATTGAAATTATCCAGACGTAACCCTATCATAAATGGAGCAGTGCCTGTATGTAAACATTCAGACCACAGCAGTTGGTACAATCGGTAAGAAAAGTCTTGCAGTCAGCTGATCAGACACCACACACTATGTTCTATAGTTCCTGTCCTCCAATTATGAGTACATATATCCTTTCGAAGCATCATTTTTTGTAGCTCTATTTCTTCCAATAAGACCATTTATTTAGGCAACTATTTATTTATGTACAGGGCACTGTGCTAGACACAGAGTCATCTAACAATCATATTTGTTTCTCCTCACTAGGCTTTGTCGGTCTTGGGGAAAGGATAAATAAATGACTTGAGCAGAGGATGGAGTCGAGTGGCAGTAGCTGTCTAAATAGGGGGCCAAGCACAGGGTAGAAACTGACTCTTACACATGCCACTCAAAACCAAATGTTTGCAAAGTCAGTTAATTTTCATATGCACAATCGTTTGTGCTCATTTCTCATAATAGCTATTCTTTCATTCAGCAAAAAACACTTAAATTTTAAATTTTATTGAGATATTTTACTGTATAGCTCATGCTAACAGATCAACCAATTACCAATCAAGAGTATCATTTACGTACACACATTATGGGACTTTACTAGTGATGCATTTTCATGGTTATTGTAACATGAACCCCTCTTTTATCATGAGATCTTTTTGGCACTTCAGCAAATGAATCTGAAATATAAATCCATCTTACATTTTTCTGCTCTCCAGTGCAGAGTAATTCAAATTGCTCTGCAGATGCCGAGTTAATCGTGCAAATCCGCAGGGTATTTTTCAAGGGTTAAGTTTTAAGCAATTTATTTCCCTTCTTCCTGAACCTCTGAATAAGGTGAATTTGCAGCCAGCCATCTTCCATTTTGGTCTGATTTATTGCTTGTATCCAACAGTCTTCTACTTTTCCTAGCTAATGGGCAACAGGAGAGCTTGATTAATTTT
>NW_012140524.1:11973986-11976229 GCF_000956105.1 Propithecus coquereli | reverse complement strand
GTATCTCTCGTCATCTGTTTCATCTTCCACATCACTGCTCTGAGGACTGGAGCCCTGAGACCCTGAAGGAGAGGGTGGCACCGAGGAAGGCTTGGGATATTTAAATCCTTCCGTCTGCCAAAGACAAAAATAAGACACAAATGTTATAATGATTTCTTGGATTTCAGTGATGTAAACACTATGCATGCCCATTCACTAAAAAAAGTGTTAGATACCTTTTGTGGTCTGTTTGGATGCTATTAAACTTTGATTCATTTTGATTTTGGTACCACCAAACTCAAGAAATAGTCATTAAATACATAGCTATCCTTTATTAAGCACTGAAATGTACCAGGTGCTATATAGATGTTATCTCATTTAGCCTTTTAACAACACTTTGATAAATTTGTTCTTACAGAAGACAATTGAGGGTCCAAATGACTTGTACAAGGTCACACAGCACTCAAGTGGTAAATCAAAGATTTGTACCAGATCTGTGATGACTCCAGATCCTTTCAACTCAACTGCCCTGTTACATAGCTGAGATTGTCAGTCTCTGTCTCTGTGACATTTTCTCCACAAAGTTGCAGGATGTGGGCAGCCTGGACATGCCATGGAAAGCCACCAACAGAAGGCATTCTGGAATCCAGGCCAGTTTGTTGACCCTAAAATTCTACCAGTTGCTATTATTTCAGTTAATGAGAAAACATCACTAGATTTTAATCAAATTGCTCTTCTACTTAAGATAACTTGTTTGATAAACACATACTGATCACCAACTATGTAGCAGGCACCCTATTACCACTAAAGAAACAAGATGAAAAATATATCCCTGCCCTCTAGGAGAGCATACGGTTGAATGGGAAGATAAATGTGTGAAAGTGTTTTAGATATTTGTCACTTTGTATTTCAACTATTTTATACATTGTTGTCATGTCATACATGTACAGTCATTTTAAGGTTCAAATGCATTACCTGTAAGCAATATTTAAAAAAAAAAAAGAGCTGAGTCCTGCATTAGGACCTGGTTCAGAAGGTGCTGAGTACTTATTAGATATGATAAGTAGATAAATAAGTAGATAAGTAGACAAATGGATGAATATAGCTGAATTATCATCAAGTGAAGTGAGCAGCTCTAAATAAGCTAAGCAATCAACTCTCTGAATGCTAGAATCATAAACATGGGAGTTGGAATTTATAGACTGAGGGATTAAGAAAACCCTTTCACCTTCTCTAGGGCAGAATACAAGTTGTGTTATCAGGCAAAATTCTTCATGGCAAAAGTGACCCCTAATTGAGAAATTACATCTGAACTTGAAGGATCTATAAATACTTGACGGGGAGCCAGAGTTTTGGGGACTCTCTCAATATGATGATTCTTATAATCAGGCATATTTCTTTCCAGGAGCATGGAAACTTGTTTGTGGAGATTTACATAAGATATTGGCACCTGTAGGGCATGCAGCTGCTAAGCTAAGGGGGATCTCAGAGCCAATGGTATGAGTCTTACCCTCTTGTACCTCAGCTATCACTTGGTGGGTGAGAGGCCCAAGACATTTAGTTCTTGGACTGCTGTGTAGATTGCTGCAAGGACTAATCCCGCTAAAGAGAAATGACTGATGCTACCCTCCTTTAAGCTGTATTCATGTCTTCTCCCCTTGTAAGTGAATCCAATGACGAATGTGATCTATGGTAATCTCATGAACATAAATGTCTAGTTGAACTTTAGAAGAAGACTCCCTGGTAGGCACTGCCGAATGGAACATAAATGCTCATCTAGTCCAATTCTCCCCGTGGTGCTTGAATTTACCCTATTTTACTCTTGCCAAGTGGTCATGCTATATTTAATCACTTCCTGGGATAGCAAATTCGCTTTCTGTTAAAGCAGCCCAGTTTATTTTTGAACAACTCCCAGAAGAATGGCTATCTATCACAGCTGTTTCAAGCATTCAGGCAGAGAGAGTTTTAATTTGGAGGTGCTTTTCCAATGGCACGAACGGTCTACTTATCCTATACATATGGCTAACTCTGAAATTTTGCTTTCAGAACAAATACAAAATATATTAAATATTTACCGTTGGTGGTGATATGGGATCCACATGGAATTTATCGGGAAAAGCTCTGCTTAATGTCAGGTGCCGGGCATGCTGGTAATACTATCGATAGAAAGCCAATCCACAGGTTAAAAAAACAGAAGAGTTAGATATCTTAATAACCAAGTTATTATTATATAAGGCTTTATTCTCCAAGTTCTGAAATATGTA
>NW_012140524.1:11971144-11972531 GCF_000956105.1 Propithecus coquereli | reverse complement strand
TCCACTTTAGCTTTTCCCTTCTAAAGTTTTATTTCTTCTTTGACTTTCTAACAGTTCACAACCATCAGCAACACACAGCCAACAAAGTGGATCTTCCTGAAAAAAATCTGGCAGTCTAAGGGTACACTGTATCAGCGATTCTCCACGGAGCTACAGACTCTACCTGGGTATCAGTGCTTTTTAGGCTCCCTAATGTTGCACAGTGTAGCCATGGCTGAAAACCACAACTCTAGCCCAAGGAAGGAGAACAGTGCAAAGTGTAGGCAGAGAATCCATCCCATTCCAACTCTTCTTGCTGCTAGGCGACACGGACAGATAGATGGTGATATGCAAATTCTCCTGCTATCTTAAACAATTTATGCAAATTGACCTTGCATAAAGGTCAATTAACTTGACCTTTAATAATAACAATACATGTACTCTCTATGTAATGACCAATATGTATTCTAAGACCATGGTTATTGTAATAACACTTCTAGGAAATAGAGGGCCAAATCAGAGTTCACAGAAAAAAAAAATGGGGAAATGTTTGTCCAGGTTTTGCATTCTTTTTGCAGTTTGTCTTTCGGGCAATATATTTAATATTAATAGCATTCTTATGCTATCTATGGACCACATAATTAAATATACTTTTAATTACACAAGAAGTACAAACATTAGTTTAATTATAAGGGTAGCTTTAGAGTTGGGCTCTGTAAAGATGCAGTGCTTTGTCTGTTTAGAGGTCATGTCTCCCAGGGTTGGTTTAATGATGAAAAACCTCACCGTAAGCAGTCGGATCAGCTACGTGCTCCTGCATGAAACAGCCAAAGCCGGAGAGGTTTGTTGTCACACTGGGGATACCCATGACGGTGCATTCAGCTGCCAGGAGAAATAGACAAAAACATGACATCAGACCAACTCCTATATCTTCATACGCATGCAGAGGAGGAAAAAGCCCTAGTCCTCCTAATAATAGCAATGTTTACTTTGTGCCAGGCACTGTACTAAGCTCTTTACATGTCTCATTATTTAATCTTCTCAACAATCCTGAAGTTGGGCTATCATTATCTCCACCTTACAGGTGAGAAAACTGAGACACAGAGAGATTGAAAAACTTGCCCAACTTCACAAAGCCAGGGTTCGTGGTAGAGCTGGGATTTGAAGCCACGTGCCCAGCTGCAGAGTTCTTGCTCAGAAGTGCTACACTCTACTGCCTCTCCAACCACAGCTGGTTTTGCTTTTTCCTCCATTCTAGCCTGTTTTTAATTACTTGGGAAGTTTATGGGGTAGTTAAATGTATTTTGGACATGACCAACTTCTCCCTCTATATAAACCTTTCCTTGGCATATATTCCTTCCACTTTTCTCAGGAGCTCAATGAACCCATGATCTCTCTCAGTCTTCCC
>NW_012140524.1:11959659-11961638 GCF_000956105.1 Propithecus coquereli | reverse complement strand
TTTTTGGTAGAGACGGGGTCTCGCTCTTGCTCAGGCTGGTCTCGAACTCCTGAGCTCAGAATGATCCGCCCGCCTCGGCCTCCCAGAGTGCTAGGATTACAGGCGTGAGCCACCACGCCCGGCCCATAATTTGCTTTTGCACAGTTTGAGTCAAAGCTATAAATGTGCCCTTCACCCAGCTAATGTGCATTGTACCCATTAGGTGTGAATTTACCCATCCCTCCATCACCCTCCCACCTACTTAATCTCCCTTGAGTTTTACTTCCATATGTGCACATAAGTGTTGATCAATTGGTTCCAATTTAGTATTGAGTACATGTGGTGTTTGGTTTTCCATTATTGCAATACTTCACTAAGTAGAATGGTCTCCAGTTCCATCCAGGTTGTTACAAAAGATACTAGATCACCATTTATTTGTATGACTGAGTAGTGTTCCATGTATATATATACTGCATTATTAGTCCATTCATATATTGATGGGCTCTTGGGTTGTTTCCACATTTTTGTGATTGTGAATTGTGCTGCTACAAACATTCAAGTACAAGTGTCTTTTTTATAAAATGTTTTTTTCCTTTGTTTAAATACCTAGTAGCGGGATTGCTGGATCAAATGGTAGGTCTACTTTTGGTTCTTTGAGGTATCTCCATACTACTTTCCATGGAGGTTGTACTAGTTTGCGGTCCCACAGACAAAACAGTATATAAGTGTATCATTCTCTCCACATCCTCACCAGCATCTGTTGTTTTGGGACTTTTTGATAAAGGCCATTCTCACTGGAGTTAGATAATATCTCATTGTGGTTTTTATTTGCATTTCCTTGATGATTACAGATGTTGAGCATTTTTTCATGTATTTGTTGGCCATTAGTCTATCTTCTTTTGAAAAGTTTCTAAAGTTCATGTCTTTTGCCCACTTTTTAATGGGTTCATTTGATTTTTTCTTGCTGATTTGCTTGAGTTCTGTGTAGATTCTGGTCATCAGCCCTTTATCAGATGTATAGCATTTTAATTAACTAATATTTGTATTAGACTTATAGGATATTCACATAGCTTCAAAAGGTTAATGTTATTTAGTGCATTCTAATTCATGACTACCCTTATTTATTCTGATACTCAAATTTTCCATTATTTGGCCAGTGGGAGCCCCTTCAAACTGGTTTTTGTATATGTTTAATAAGCCTCCATTGTTCCTTGAGCATTTCTTTGATTTTGACACAGGAAGTTCAATGCTCATCTTGTATTTTACCTGCCACAGACCTAGAATCAACCATTTCTCCAAATGGAGCCCTAGTTCCTTTCAGTAAAAAATGGTATGTAGAAACCAAGACCTGGCTGCTAGGTGTGCTCATTGTTATTCAGCTGTTATCTCCCCCCCAGGCCCTCTCAGTGGACACAGACAAAGAATACACACATTCACACAGACACACTCACACACCTTCTCTCTTTCTCACACACACATACACACACACACCCCTACTCCTGGTTTCCGTTATCTTTAATTTGTAACTTAATGGGTCAGTCCCCTCTACATAATTCGTCCCTCTCCACTGCCACTCCCTCACATGCACGATGCCCTCCTCCCCCCACTCTGGCTCTGACACCTGCTTCAGGCTGCCCCCCACTGCGTGGACCTTCCTCACCCTGCCTGGGCTCTGATGCCTTTCTCTGGATGACCACAGCACCTTTCCCACTCTAGTGCAGACACCTGCCTTGTGTTGCCCCACCTTATGGCTTTAAAACTGTTCTAGAGAGAAGGGAAAACGAAAGAAGATGACAAAGAAACTGTTTCATAATAGGCACACTATGGTTTTCATTCTTTATTCATGAATAAGTAGATATTCTTCCAAAGAGAATAATTTGAAGAAAAACCCCAATTTGGATATTAACAATAATAATAACAACATTTGTATAAACTTTATGTATTTGCTATAGTTTGGGTGTTTGTCCCCTCCAAATCTCATGTTGAAAGTTGACCCCCAA
>NW_012140524.1:11958103-11959609 GCF_000956105.1 Propithecus coquereli | reverse complement strand
GTGGGACAGGGGTTATCGACCCTTTTGAGAGTCTGATGAAAATTCTAGAAATTCTCTCTAAAAACATTTTCATACACATATGTGTATAAAATATTGCCTAAAACTCCATGAAAATTCACAGATCCTCATTTTTTTATTAAATATCTGTTAATACACTATTTAGTAAAATTGCAGGTGCCCATGTAGGCTTAGTATATATTCATTCGATGAATTTAATAAAATAAGTACTTATATTCATTAAGCTTTCTCAAAACACAGAACAGACTTTAATGAATACTTTCTGGAGTGAGTTAGACAAAGCATCATATAAAAAGATTATTCTAAAAAAATCTAATATGTTAATTCCCAATTTATACCACCAGAAGTCTCATTATATCTGTAACAGTAGGTTAGGTGAACAGGACCAACTCCCTTTGGTTAATGTAAAACACAGGGTGTCTCATTCACTGAGAAGTATACAATGAACTCCTTTCTTTGTCTATTAATACTTATCTTTTATAACATCTTCTTTACTCTTCACCTTAAAACATTAGACATATGTCCCCTATCATTTTGGGTGATTAAGTTTAACTTTACCCTATAAAATGACATTTGGGAGGAAAGTTGGCAGGTGGTTCTATCACATTCTCTTTTCCTGGCAATGATTTCCCACATTGCCCTAGTCACTCATGCATTTGGTTCTGTGCTCCTCTATCCATGACACTTCAAATAGTAAATTGCATTGCTTACTAGAAATAACAGGAACAGGATCGATAACAAAGTGTCAGGTTCATCAGCAAAATGTGTGTTTTATGTGTCCCAAAAGATAGATACTCTACTACAAACAATTTAAGATATTTATGTGGACATTTCTAAAGTAAGAAGACACCACCTTTGCGAAAGCGAAACTGATGCCAATGTCCATTTTTAGAACTGCAAGGAAGATAGCCAGAGGAGTTAGATAAATACATTTTCTATGTTATGTTTCCAGAACTAACAATCCTTTGTCCATTTCTCCCATGAAATTTTAATGTTTTTACAACTGCTGGAAATTATTCTTGTTGAAACATAGAACGATAGAATCAGACCTTACCATAAAAGGTGTAGTGTCCTCATGTCACTCCTATTGTAAAGATTATAGTATCCTATTTTTGTAGAATTTAAAATTCTATATTCAAACTCTTGAATAAGAATGCAGATATTAGAAAAGTCCTCCCTCTTCATATGGAATACCTATGTAATCTTTCCCCTTATTCTCAGGTCAGAATCTACAAAGCATAAAATCGACCCCTGAGACAGATCCAACCAAAATCATTTTTAAAACAGACCGAAAAGTCAAAACCTTAGTAGAAATTACATATCACCTTTGAATATTATATACATGCATATAGAGCAATATACTAACAAAAATCCAAAACATTCCACAGTCAATCATGTCACGTACCTGGAGTATAACCCCAGGGTTCATAGTATGACGGAAATACTCCAAGATGACAACCTCGTACAAACTCTTCATAGTCCATGGGT
>NW_012140524.1:11941148-11944095 GCF_000956105.1 Propithecus coquereli | reverse complement strand
ACAATATCCTAAATAATTTTCACACATATTGCCTCATTTAATCTTAGCATTGTGCAATGGGTAGACATTCTCATTTTCCTAATTTTAGAAAGAAACTAAGACATAAAGAGGGCCAGTGAATTACTCATCTTAAATTGATTTTACCACATTATAATCTCATCATACGCCAAGTGTTAAGACAGAAAATAGTCTGAAGGCTTCATTTTAACGGAGAGTTTTAACCTACTGATCCACAAGGATATTACAAGCATTAGTTATATCTCAGTGGATCTATAAATATGTGATAAATTAAACTTAAGAAGAAATAAAATGATAAAATGTCCAAAGCCAGTACCTAAAGATGATGATTTATTCAATTACATGAATCACAAAATGTCAGAGTAAAAATGGATGAAATATTTTCTTCCACAAAACATGATTTGAGTTCCTATTATGTGCAGAGTACTGAACTAGACAAAGAGACAAAAGACACAGATACTGTATCTGGGCAATCATCAAATTGGCAACCCATTGTACTCTCTTGGGAAAGAATGAGAAAGGGGGATTTGAAAAGCATTGTGCCTACTTTGGCATTTCCAAGCTTAGGAAAAGTTTTACTCTCCAAAGCCCCTTTTGGAACATGAAAATGCCATGGCTCATTCATTTTGTTCCCAGCCAAACAGAATGATGTCACAACTAAAATAAGAAAACAGCTGCTTTGGCCCTAAAACAGCCAATTGCCAAAGCCCAGGGATGAGGAGGGGATGTTAGAGGTCAGCCCAAGGTTATAGAGAGGATTAAACAAGATCCTGTATACACGGAAGCCCCCGGCAAAGCACCTGGCTCACAGCAGGCCCTAGATCAGTAGGAAAAACGAAATAAAACAACAAAAACTCATCTGACTCTTTATTTATCCCAGAAGGAAAACAAGGTTCCAGGAAATTAGTTTGCTTTCCAAACCAGGGTCAAGGTTTAAAATCTGCAGTCTGGGCTTTCCTCACCATACCACATTGCTAAGGCAGGGCAGATGATAAATTCAAATTCGAATTCAAAATAATTTGCAATACTTGCTGAATCAAATATGACATTCATATCAAAAATTTTTTAATGTATTCTGAGAGTTAAGAACCACTCTATAGAGTTCTAAATAAAACTAAGCAGGTGATCAAATAGGAACTAATATTATTATAGGCCTAAGTTATTGTCAAGTTTTTAAGGAATTCTGTTAATAAAATAAAATACCTAATTCTGAATAGATGAATGTTTCTCTCACTGCTTTGTGTGCATATTAAATATCAAGAAGGTACTGTACTTTTATTTCTTTTTGTGTGTGTGTGGTTGTTTTATGATAATAAATGAATATCTCAAAATATTCATGAGCTTAACTGCATAAACATACTTTGTGTGAGACAAACTTCCACCTCTATTCACCCTACATAAGCCATGTGCTGTCATATCTCTGTCCCTTTTCATCTACTTTTTCCTCTGCCTGGCCAGCCCTCTCTCCTGTAATTCGTACGATGAACTTCTGCTCATCGATCAACATCTAGCGAACATGTCATCTCTTTTATAAAACATCTTATCAATCCTGCAGGAAAAGATAAACCCACGTTCTTCTACTCTTACCGAACTCTATTCACACCTCTTTTCTAAAAATCACTGAGCACCCATCATGTGGCAGGTACTGACCTAAGGACTCATAAAAGCTAATATTTATTGTACATTTATGATGTGCCAGGTACTGTGTTAAGTGCAGCACCTATTTTTTATTTAATCCTTACAATGCTATGCATGTGGGGCTATTTTATCACCATTACAGTCTTGAAGGACCTAGCCTGCTGCCTGCTTTATAGATCTGGCAGCCCTGGAAATGCAGCTGAGATTTCCTTCAAGAGATGCTGGCCCCATCGATCTTGACTGACAACCCAGCTGCCTCGCCTCGGGATCTATTGCAGCAGCTGCTCTTACATCTGCCAGGACCAGAGACAAGTGCCAGTGCCAACCCATTTCTGCCCAACAGGTGATTCCTTTGATGGGCAACTTTTGCTTGGGGAATCCCTATGGCTATTCATGGGAATCCCTATTAAAACTGTTGCATTCAATTGCTCATAGAACAAGGCATCCATCTGTCTCTAATCTGAAACTATTTTGGCAAGTGGAAGGTATACATAAAGGTAAAAAAGAATGGAAAAGTTGCCGAATGCAGGAAAAAGTTGTAAGTAGTAACACTAATATATTTAAAATAAGCCAAGAGTAAATCATTTTACACATACACACAAAAATAAGATATCTTTGTATTAAGGTAGGAAGATTATAATGTCTTTTGCAGCAACTTGGATGGAACTGGAGACCATTATCCTAAGTGAAGTATCTCAGGAATGGAAAATCAAACACCACATGTACTCTCTAATAACTGGGAGTTAATTGATGGGCACACATGGGCACAAAGAGATGTAAAGGTCATAGGAAATCAAGAAAGGGGGGAGGAGAGGAGGGGTAAAACTTATCAGGTGCAATGAACAGTATTCAGGTAATGGTCATACAAAAAGTCACAACTGAAGCATTATAAAAGATATCCATGTAACAAAAACATTTGTACCCCTTAACATTTTTAACTTAAAAATAGGAAAGGAAGCTTTGTGAAATAATTCTGAATTTGTGTTAGCTGTAGATTGTACTGTTGAAAAGTATTTTGGTTTTTTTTGTGTGTATACATGTGCGTGCGTCTGTGTGTGTGTGTGTGTATTTCTTTTCTTCCATTAACTGACAAGCCATATGGAGTGATCCTGGACCACTGCTTTTCCATTGTGTGAGTCACTGCAAGTGCTGCTGCTGTGTGTATATTTTATGTGTATTTGCTAGTTCTTATTAATTCTAGTTTTTTATTTAATATACTTGACTTTCCATTCTGCAAAGAAAGAGAGATTGCAATAGTTTGCAGTCCCACCAGCAGTGTATGAGTGTTCCT
>NW_012140524.1:11939409-11941098 GCF_000956105.1 Propithecus coquereli | reverse complement strand
ACTGTGGTACATCCAGACAATGGACTACTATTCAGCACTAAAACAAAATGAGCTATCAAGTTACAAAAAGACAGAGAAGAAACTTAAATGCATATTAGTAAGTGAAAACAGCTAATCTGAAAAGGCTACATACTGTATGATTCCAACTATGTGACATTCTGGAAAAAGCAAAACTACGGAGCCAGTGAAAAAATGAGTGGTTACCAGGGATTTAGAGGAGTGTGAGGGATGAACAGGCAGAGCACAGAGGATTTTTAAGGCAGTGAAACTATTCTACATGACACTATAATGATGAATACTTGTTATTAGACATTTGTCAAAACCCACAGAGTGTACAACACCAAGAGGGAACCTTAATGAAGAGGGTGTTGATAATGGGGAGGCTATGTATGGGTGGGGGTGGGGGGTTAATGGAAACTCTTTATATTAATACTTTCTGCTCAACTTTCCTGCGAACCTAAAACTGTTCTTAAAAATAGTCTCTTAAAAATGTGCATATACAATACTCCTTACTGTGAATTCAATATAGTCAATTTATTCTCACAAAATGCTTTTTTAAAATTTGTGCCAAAATCTTATATTCATAACCAACTTATGGTTTCAAATGATGACTGAGTGTAGCTCGGACATAAATGTTGGTTGATTTCCTTTGTTAATGAGTAAAAGAAAGTGAAATATAATGGAGACATATGTCGGAACTTCACAGGTTCATTAGTGATGCAAGTGACTTTTTTGCAGAGCTGGATATTAGTTTTTGAATACTGAAAAAATATTTTGTGCCATTCACAATATAATGACTACAGATACAACACACTTTAAAGTTTAACCTGCATTATTAATATTTCTCCATCACTTTCTCAAGTCAAGAAATCAATGCACAGTAAATCAAGCCATGATTTGTAGCGTTTGTCTATTTCACTCTACAAATGCTCCCACCATTGCTAATTTCAAGCTCCCAATGTGAAGTCACTGAACCAGGAGATGAAGAGAGAAGTAGCACATCATTACAGAGCGTTTGCACCACATGAATGCAACAGACAAAAATAACCTCAAGAGTATAAGAAATAGTGACATGTACTAAACAATTGGATGTGGTGAATTTTGAGCTTTATCTTTTAAAAAATATAACTGGTTTATATAACTTAATTTTTAACTATGGCTGTATTTAAAAGTGCCTCACAAAATTTCTGAAAATTTAACAATTAGTTCTCGTGTACTGGTATGAGCCAGTTCTGGGACCACACTGCCTGTGATGTCTGCAAAGGCAGAGACAAGAGAGAGCATGGCTAGAATTGCAAAGTTGTGGATAGAACAGCTATTTAACTTGTAACTGTATGAATGAATTCTCCTATTTCTCCTATTAACTACAGTTCTCATTGAGCTATTATTAGATTCCCTCTCAGCCTTGCCCGTATCTAAGTAGTTATTAAAAATAAATAAAATCTGATTGAAAAGTGCTGGGAATTCCAAATTTGCAGAACAGTTCCAAGTATAATACGAAGAGAATTAATATTTTTCCAGAACCATTTGTAAGGTGCTGATTTGATGCCCACCATCCCCAAGTACTTACTGTATATTTCCCAGACAAGAGCATTCTCTTACATAACCACAATATAAACACAATAATGAGGAAATGAACATCGATCATCACTACCATTTAATCTTTAAATCACATTCAAGTTTCTCCAA
>NW_012140524.1:11938316-11939359 GCF_000956105.1 Propithecus coquereli | reverse complement strand
TGAAGGAGCTCAGGATTTCACCCCAAAATATGACTCTTGGTATAAAGAATATTTTGAATTAACGGTCCTTGGAAATAAAAGGCATTGGAAGGGGCTTTCCCTATATCTGCATAAACTGGACTGACTCATCAAAAGAACAACGGACTTCCCTTCCCTTTATCTCACTATATTGCAGAAAAAAAAATCAAGCATGCAATCACACCTCGCCCAAATCATTTTAAACACAATACCCGCCTCTCAGATTAATTTACAAGTCAATCTGTTTCCCCTCATGCATTCACTCTCCCAGGTATCTATTCATCCTCCCTAACAACATTTATTGCCCCTAAACACAATTACCTATACTCCTCATCTTCCCCTCCCCTCTAAAAGGCAGGTATAAAAATATCTGGATCCCATTGGGTAATCGCTCTGTGAGTCTCCCTGTGCACAAATAAATAAACCTCTTTCTTTTATTAATCTGCCTTAATTTTGCGTTGATCTTTCAGAGAACTTTCAAGGGAAAGAGCAAGTTCCCCATCACCCCCACAGTCCCAAGGCTTAGATTAGAGGATAAGGAGTTAGCATGCTCATTTTTGCTCTCACACTAAACTGTATTCTCCAACCTAGCCTCTATCTGTAATAAAGGTTATATTTGGTTCTCTAATTGCTGACTCCTGACTTAATTATCATTTTGCTCCCAAGTAGAGCAAGGAAGAGGGGAGCTATATAATGAATCACTCTCACATGCCCCAAGCGCAAGTTATCCAAGTGAAATGGAACAGAGAGACAGAAAAGATGTTCTAGAAATCTCATCTAGATCAGATCACGCTGGAGGATTTCACCCGAGCCACTTCTCTCACCTAGAGTCGACTGCCTCCTCCTCCCTGCTTCTATTCTGGTAGGTTCTCTACTCAACACAACAACTGGAGTGATCCTTTAAACATGTCAGTCACTCCCCTGCTCAAATAAAATGTCGTACATTTATACCATGGAGTACTGTTCAGCTTTAAGAAACAATGGTGATATAGCACCTCTTGTATACTCCTGGATAGAGCTGGAAC
>NW_012140524.1:11936387-11938266 GCF_000956105.1 Propithecus coquereli | reverse complement strand
AATGCTGTACCATGAGTTCTTCCTACTATTATGAATATTTATCCTACCTTGATCTCTGAGATATTTTTCTCTTCTTATTCTTTGCTCCTTCTTTCTCTACCTGACTTTGACTTTTCTTCCTCTAAACTCCTCTTATATCTTGAGGTTTCCTTGGGTCGCCAGTTTTCTCCACTCATTCAACCTGGTTTTTGAGAGTGTCAGGGTCATCGTTCTCTGGGCTCCGCTACTGCCCGTTCACCAACACCTCTTTTCACGGTTGCCTTGTAAGCCCCAGACCCATGCTTTCTAAGTGCCTATTGAACATCTCAAGCTGTATATCTCACAGGTAACTCGAACTCAGACCATCAAAAACTGAATTCATGGTGTGACCCTCAACTCAACTTCTGCTAAAGACTTTCCTCAGTTTTTAGAAAGCATTGGTTAAACACTGAAATCAGGAGGCTGTTATTCTTGACTTCTCCTGCTTTCTCACTCCCAACGTCCATTGATCACCAAGTATGAACTTTTCTACATGCAACTGTCTCTCCCACTGTTCTGTCCCCTCCAGCACTTCTGGCCTTTGTAAGGCCATCATATCTCACCTGTACTGTTGCAGTAGGTTCTTAATTTGTCTCCCTCTACTACATCCACTCATGCCCATATCAAGGAGCGAATGAAACACGAGAAATGAATTTAAGAATAGACTATTTTTCTTCTAAGAAGTTTTGCAGAGGAAAATAGAAAAGGAAAAACATTTAAAAAACATCCAGGGTTAAGGCAAAGTTTTTTGTTTGTTTTCCAAAGTGGAGAAACTTAAGGAATATTTGTAGATAGCAAGGGAAGGAACTAGTGTTAAGAAAGAAATCTGTAAGAGAAGAGAGGGAAAATGGATAGGGAAAGTTTACCCCAAATGTAGGAGGGATTGAGATTCTAGAATAGTCCTAAGAATCTGAAGGAAAAGAAGAATAGGTCAAAATCTGTATTTGAGATGAGCATGGAGGGACACTGAGGAGGGACAGTTCATAACCCACTAAATTCTCAATTAGGTCATCTGCTAAAGGTGAAAGAAAGGAGGAAAAGTGGGGGGCCTTGAAAAGATTGGTAAAAGTTCGTGGCAACTGATCTGGAACATGGGTGAATGGAATTGAGTAGAGATAAGCAACTGTTTACACATTCACACTGTCACCCACACCTGGAACCTTTGCTGAAACGTCGCATGCCCTCAGTAGACATCTGGGAGATTAAGCTCCACGGTGGCAAAAACCAGGCTTAGTCATATAAATGCCCTCAGCAACTACCTTGTGCCTAGTCATCACAGAAACTCCAGTCAAAAGAAAATTACATACAAGCATCATTAGTCACATTCTCTGAAACCAGAAGCTTCCCATATTATCCCCTTAAATTGAACTTTATCGGGAAGAAACAAACACAATTCATGTTAATATCAGTGATTCCTTCATTCTAGGTAATTCTTAGAATATATCGGTATTATTAAAAATTAAGTCATTTCCTTATGCTTATTGGACAGTATTGTACAATGAAATTGAATGCTAGAATTATAACTTAAAGCTATGAATATGCTTCAATTTTCAAAAACGGTATAAAAATATTCATTTCATGCTAATTACCCAAGACAAGAATCTGCATTAATTCTTTTTAGAAATACTTAAAGTATTTCTGGTAGGCATCAAAACAACTAAGGGAGCCTTCTAATAAATTCTCAAAAAGTATATTCTATGTAGTTTTGAAGTGCCCTCCATAACCAATTAGTTCTACCTTGACTCTGTCTGCGCGGTTGTTGAAAAGCCCAATCCGTCTAATGGTGCTGAGGATGGGATCCGTGGAGTCATCGATCATGTTGTGAGTGGTCACAGGGGGCAGTGACTGTCGCTGTAGGAGA
>NW_012140524.1:11930664-11932577 GCF_000956105.1 Propithecus coquereli | reverse complement strand
AATTAGTTCTTTAAAATTTCACATTGGAAATGTAATAAGGATTTAGTTTTGGTTTGTTCTTTTTAACTTCTTTTTTAGCTTATTCACACTGATTTGCACAAATAGATCATTTACATTTTTCTGTTAAATATCTAGATTCTTAAGATGTTGTAGTTTGGCTTTTAGCCCTAATGTAAAGGAACGAGCATATGCTGAGCACTTTTGGGGCACAGCAAGCTCTGTGCTGGGGTATTTTAAATACATACTTTAGTCCTCATAATAATAGTCTATGATAGGTATCACTCTCCTCATTTTATCAATGTCAAGAGAAGAATGAGAGGGTAAATATTTTGTCTGAGCTCCTAGAACAAGTTAGTGGCAAAGCTGGGATATAAACTGCTCATTTTTTACTCTAAAATCTATGTTTTCTTTTCCTCTTTCCACAAATACCAGCATCTCTCAGAAAGAAATGACATATTAATCAGCTGTGTAGATGAAAGCATAAACTCACTTAAAACCATGAACATACGAATGTTCATGTGTTCTGTAAATGATAGACTATTTCCTGAGTGTGGGGCACTTCACCATCTAGTATGTGGCTTTTGCCCTCTGGGGCCTGACAGTCTATTGAGGAAATCTACATAAGTCGTAGAATGGGGAACTCACCCCAGGAATAGCCAATCTACTATCAAAGAATAAATGTACTATATGAAAACAGAATGCCTTCTTTTAAAGTCTCCAAGTATTGTGGTTATCTTTGATATCTAGTATAGTAGCAATAAGTTTTTTTCTTCACATCTAAAAATAAAGTATTTAATAATTGTATACAAAAATTTATTAGTAGTGTCCCTAAACATGATATATGTTTGATATAGTCATGATATATCAAACATGATGTTTGATATAGTCATGAATCCATTTATAAAGCTTGTTCAATGGATACATATATCCATTGAAATATGAAATAAGATTATTCCAGAATAATCTTTTTGTCCTTCATTTCTAATTTGCAGGCTTGGGTTTTTGTTAATGTACTGCTTCCTTGTTAATGTGGTTTTAGTAAATTCTTTAGCACACTCGGTACAATGTCTGCTCTAAGGTAAGGATAAATCTATGTCCGTGATAAAAATTTGACTAGAGAGTAGTACAGAGCTCAGGAAAGTTTAGATCGTCTCAATATGTCATTAAGGCTGAGATTCTACACTAGTCTCCTATGAATATTGTCCTGCTATTTATTATTCAACATTTTTATGTAATGAGATTACAATATAAACCAATAACTTCAATCAATAGCTATGACATGGTACCATTTGCTATTATTGCTTCTATTGGCACACATTTTATTGCTGGATTAGTTGGGGACTTATTTTCAGTCCCACCTTCCTGAGCAAAAAATGATTCCACATTGTTGGAAAAGTAAGAGCCTCTTTTTCCCTCATTCATGTTTTCATGTGATGGGACATCTCCTAGTTTAACAGGTTGAGACTCTCAATTTCAGGGAGGAGATATGGCTGGGAGGTTGGGAGGAACTAAATTTGTAGGTGTCTGCCCTGTTCTATAGAGTCAGGGCTGTGGTGTTTGGCTGCCAGCCATGTGGCACATGTTACTCTGAAGGCCTGATTCAGTTGGGGGAGGATGGAGGTGGCCAGAGCTGCCTGCGATTAGATGGCGAAGTGTAACACCAGGGTTCAGTATTAGGGCACTTGTTGTCATACACCCAAGCTACATCTTCATTGTTTTTTTTAAAAAAGTGATATTTTTCTCTCTATTTGCCTATTTCCTCATTTATTTTTCAATATCACAAACTCACATGGGGGAAAAGGGATATTATAATGACATAGCACATATAATGGGATAAGCTTGAGGGTCTCTTAAAAAACATACTTTTGACAACATAGACAAATACACGAGTAAACAACAGGACAACTCCAACA
>NW_012140524.1:11928116-11929099 GCF_000956105.1 Propithecus coquereli | reverse complement strand
ATAAGCATGCCACATCATTCTGAGCTGACGTTTATAGTTTTATAGTTAACCGACCGCTTTTTATAGTTAACTGACTACTCTCTTGAAATGGTTCCACAAAACCAGCCCAGGCTTCTTGGTAATCTCTTGTGAAAAGAAAAGAAAAAAAAAAAAAAAAAACTACTGATTTTTATGAGTTTTTACTAATTAATTGGGCATTTGTTATACTCTTTTAAACACCTTGCCACAGTAGAGTCAATTTTAGGTAGCTGGAGTTTCCAGTGAAAGCTTTAATGTGAATAATTCCTAGATGAACTGTGTAGTGTGATTAGGTAGTGTGACAATTAACTCTTAAAATGTATTTATCTTTTTATAGCATTTATGTAGGGCTTACTTTGTGCCATACCCTTTTGTATTTGACAAATATTAATTTTTCAAAAAACCCTATAATGTAAGTTCTTTTTGTTGCCCTTATTTTACAGATGAAGAAACTGGCCTACGGGTAGTTAAGACGTTTGCCCAAGGTCAAGTAACTACAAAGTAACAGAGGTTGGATTTAGAACCAAGGCAGCCTGACTCTGAGGTCTCCACCCTTATCCACTGTGTCATGCAGCTGCATCATCCAAAAAGATACATAGTAGAAGGCAAGGATATATGTAGATACCAGTTGATTGTGACTTGATATTCTCTGGAATTTTCTAAATTGTTTCACAATTAAGAGTTAAAGATCTGTGCCCTGAAATTAATTATCTAGGATTATTAGTCTAAAGATTTTGGTCAACAAGGTCTTCTAATATCCATATTTATAATGCAGGATAATCTCACACACACAGGCCTAAATGCAATGGTATGCTAGTAAAATTTAACAAACAGCACCCCATGAAAGACAGAGTGAGAGAGAGAGAGAGACTTTATTTATAGCATTTGCCTATTTCCGTGGTGTAAACACTCCCACCCTGACTGACTTCAAGCTACCAAAGTGAATGCAGAGTTGGGAGGAGATG
>NW_012140524.1:11927319-11928066 GCF_000956105.1 Propithecus coquereli | reverse complement strand
AAAGTAGTGTTTTAAAATATCATTACATTAACCTACATGGAAAACAGTATGGAGATACCACCAAGAACTAAAAGTAGACCTACCATTTGATCCAGCAATCCCACTACCGGGTATTTACCCAAAGGAAAAAAAAAAATCATTTTATCAAAAAGCCACCTGTTCTTGAATGTTTACTGCAGCATAATTCACAATTGCAAGATGTGGAATTAAACCAAGTGCCCATCAACATATGAATGGATTAATAAAATGTGTTATATGTATACTACAGAGTACTACTCAGCCATAAAAAACCTGGTGAACTAATACCTTTTGTAATAACCTGGATGGAACTGGAGATCGTTCTCCTAAGCAAAGTATTGCAAGAATGAAAAAACAAATACCACATATGCTCACTATTAAATTGGAAATAGTTGATCAACACCCATGTGCACATAAAGTAGTAAAACTCAACGGAAACCAAGCAGGTGGGAGGGGGCAAGGAGAGGACTTGTAAATTCGCACCTAATGGGTACAATGCATGCTGTCTTGATAATGCGCACACATAAAACTTTGACTCAAACTGCACAAAAGCAAATTACGTAACCAAAACATTTGTACCCCCATCATAGTCTGAAAAAAAATCTATTTATGATTCACAGAGAAATTATATCTACGTTCCTGAGACTTTTTCAGAAATTTTAATCTAGGCCCGGCGCAGTGGCTCACGCCTGTAATCCTGGCACTCTGGGAGGCCGAGGTGGGCGGATC
>NW_012140524.1:11897259-11915498 GCF_000956105.1 Propithecus coquereli | reverse complement strand
TCCTCTCAATGTTTACTACACTAGTAAGAGTATCTTCAATTTGTGAGGCGTTCGACTCAGTAGTTGGTATTGCTCTAAATTTAATTTTATTAATTAGTAAAATTAATTAACTAGTTTATGTAAGTAGAATTGGTTTGCACATGTCATATACTCACATCATTTAAATTTCAAAAATTCAAAATATATACCTTGAAAAGTCTCCCTTCTACTTCTGTTCCTCAATTTTTTCCTCTCCCTGAAACAACATTGGTTACTAATCTCTTGCTGTTATTCCCAAGCAGAAAACAACGTCAGTGTTGTTGTCCACCTTTCTGATGTTAGGCAATGCCAACACAAAGGAAAAACATTGACTCAAGTATAGTACTAGCTAAAGTTCGTATTAAGGTATTAGCATGGGCTCAAAAAATCAATAATTGCAAAACTCTTGGTAACTATATTAAAGGGCAAACGACAAATAGGAAAAAAAGGCACATATGACATTTATGGTATATGCTGTATTCAACTGTGTATTTGTAATAAATAGATTCATAATATTGCCTTCACTCCATGTGTTAAATCAAATATTGCTTTTTCAATATCAAAAAATATTCTGAGTCAAATTTATGGTAGAATCATAAGAATACAGTAATAAATAGGTCTTTGACAATTAGTATATAGTGATATTTTTTAAAATATCTGCTCCTATGCGAGCATTTGACCCAACCAACATTTGCCTCTTGCTCTGGAGCTGTGCCCTCAGCATTGTAGTTGTGGTTATTCTATTAATTGGGGAGAACTCCATGAAAAACTAGAGAATACAAAGTCATAGTTATACTACATGATGCTTGTTTTTCCCAAATGCTCTTGGAAAAGTGTATATGTTTAATGATCTACCAAAAGACCATTGACCTTCTGGAACCACTAAATGTTCAGAGATTTCACAATTCCCTTCAGAGCCACCACATGATTCTACCACTGGTCTGAAGTGGACTAGACCGCAGTGTTTATAGTTGAGTGGAACTTCCAGAAGAAGTTAGTTTGTGGGTAGCCAGTAATATAGGCGGGAACTCGGGAAAACCTAGTCAGTGATACATACAAAATAATAATTGCTGACATTTCCTTTGCAATGGACCAGGCACGGAGCTGAGTTTTTCCATTGTGTTACCTCTTTAAATTATTGCAACAATTCTAGATAAGAGATAGGATTATCATCCACATTATGCAGATAAGGCACAGAGCACTTAAGCAACTTTTACAATGTCACACAGCCAGTACCGTATACTCAACACAAAATCATTTTTGATACTGAGTTCAGGCATTTTGGTGCAAATTTTGGCACAAAGTTTGACCACTACTCTGTAGCTATATACCTAAGAAGACAAAAATTTAAGAAAATAGTATATAGAGAAAGCAGGACCCAGCATATAATCTTGGAGAAAGCAAAAAGTAGAAAAACTATTAGAGGCACTGGAGAAAATTCATATTGGAGAGAACTCAGAATGCACCATGTCATGAAAAGTAAGGGAAAGATAGAGGTGTTCATCACCTTTAAATGCTAGGGGATGTCATGGAACATTATAAAAAGTAGAGAACCCTGAATTCAGTGATTTTTGGAAAAGCAATTACAGGCCAGTGTTGGAGGCTGGAAGCCAAAGTCCAAGGGACTATTGAGTAGGTGGAGGTAGCAACTATGGTTTACTTTTCCAAGATACTTGGCAGCAGGAAAGAAATTGTATAGATGTTTGACAGGGTAGCAGCCTTAAGAGAAATTTTCATTTTAGAATAGAAAAAAATAAAGCATTTTTGTAAGCTCAGAAAAAGATACTGTCAACAGGAGAAAAGGCAGAACCAAGAAAGAAATGAGCATATTGATGGAGTATGCCTGTAAATGGCATGAGAGTAAGAATCCAAGAGAATCCTTGGAAAGAAAAAAGAATACCATAGGATCTTAATGCTGCTGTCATTCAAATTACTTGCACTCTTTATCTGTTCTGTTTTTATAAGTCTAGCACTTTAAAATACCTCCTCTAGATATTCAACTGGTATATGAAAGAAAGACAACTAGAGACAAAACCAGAAGAATTAAGCAAGACGGATATATTACTTAGCACCATTTGGTTGCAACTAATACTGGCTTAAGTGTTAGTTGCAACTAATACTAATACCTAGTATTACCAGCTTAAGTATAATAATGAGGACTTTATTAATAGAATGCTGGAGTGTCTCATAGCAAAGATTAAGCTGGGCCTCAAGAATGACTTTAAAATATGGTCTGAGGCTGGGCGCGGTGGCTCATGCCTGTAATCCTAGCACTCTGGGAGGCCGAGGCCAGTGGATCGCTCAAGGTCAGGAGTTCGAGACCAGCCTGAACAAGAGCGAGACCCCGTCTCTACTAAAAAATAGAAAGAAATGATCTGGACAACTAAATATATATATATATATATATATATATAAAAAATTAGCCGGGCATGGTGGCACATGCCTGTAGTCCCAGCTACTCGGGAGGCTGAGGCAGAAGGATCGCTTGAGCCCAGGGATTTGAGATTGCTATGAGCTAGGATGATGGCACGACACTCTAGCCAGGGCAACAGAGCCAAACTCTGTCTCGAAAAAATAAAATAAAATAAAATATGATCTGAATCACTGTGGAGAACCTCTGTAAACAGTCTTCTCTCTCAGTCTGTTTCTGCTCTTACAGCACTATACTGTAGTTTAACTTTCTTTGCATCAAGTGCAACAGAAGAGAAAAATGGATGCTGCCAATAGCTTCAAAGCTGACATTCCATTATATAAAAGTATAGAAACTCATTTGAATGGGAGCATTTTGATTGGCCCAGCTTATGTCAGGTGTCTACCGTTGGACCAATCATCTGTGGCCAGGTGATATGGTTATATTTTATGAGCATGCTGCTTTGCACTGCCAACTCTGGTTGGTTTTACGGATAGTTCCTAGGAAAATTTGCAAGGCGGGCTAGGAGGTAAAACAACTGTTTTCTACTAAACAGGACAGACAAGGCAATGTTACAGGATGAGAACTGGGACAGTTTCACACAAATTTCTGATATTTTCTTGGCTTTCATTTTCTTAAAAGAGAAGAGTCAACTCAGCTTGCTTACACATACCAAGTCATTATGGCAACGCAGTTCACACCTAGGGCATTGCAAGCATATCTCATGTGTTCAACAAGCACAGATTGAACACTTACTATGTTCCAGGTGTAGCTTAGTGTTGGTTTCACTGCAAACCCACTGAAATTGACAATTAAAATACATGTAAAGATATGGGAGAAAACAGTGAATGCAATTCTTCTCTAGCTACTACTTTAATGCCAGGAAAACAAAATCCTCATACTCTAATGTCATTTGGCACAGAAAGATAGGTGACAAATTCAGGGATAATAATTACCAGGCTTTCTCTTCAGCATGTGTTCTGCCTCTATTGCTGTTATTTCAGAAACTGTGGTGAACACGTGAGCACAATGAACAGAGGCTCGCTCCATGCAGTACCTGTGGTAAATCTGCCTGTCCCCAGCCTCTTTGTCTATGTTAAACTGTTAAAAACAAACAAACACACATTTGCTTGCACTGTTCTTCTACACGAGCAAAACAAAATCACACATTTCACAAATTATCTTTCCTCAAGGCTTTGCAAAATTTTATGATCACAAAAAAGTAATGAAAATTTTTATTAAACCCATTGCCAAAATACATAACTACTTATGCTTAAAAAGGCGTTACTTACTTTATTTCTCATTCTAAACAGCTATTTAACCCCCTAAGTAAATGATGTTTCCACTTCGCTGTAATCAGATAGAATTCTTCAATTTTTGGCATTTTAATTATACTTTTACATATCCCACATTTTATAAATATTGAGCTAATTGTTTTCCCCAAAGACCTTATCATATTTTCCCCGTGAACAATGAAACAGAACTGACATTAAACTTGACATTGAAAATAAGGATAATTATTATCATCCTTAATTCACCGAAAGGGAACCAGAAAAAGAGAAAAGACAAATGCTTTTCCATAGTTATATAATCTTTTTACTTTACAATTTCAAAGAGTGTATAAATATTCCAATTAGATATTGTGTTAGATTGTGTAATCAGCTATCATTCTGGGCGCCTCAACTTAAAAAAAAGCCAAATCTCCAACAATCACTTAAATAATCGGCAATAGTGAGCTTTTGCCATTTCACTTAGTCACTGAATGTTGTGTCTCACATAGCTGCGTATAAAACTAGCAGTGTCTAAGAAAAAATAGTGTATAGAATTTCTGGCATTATATCAGCAGAGTGCTTTTTATAGTAAAGATTATTAGTAGCTCTTCAACAGTATTATGTCAGGCACTCCTCTAAGCATAATATCACATTTAATCCTCATAAACCACCAAGACATATATTTTGTCCACATCTTATATAGAGAGAAATTAAACATTGTAGAGGTCAAGAAACTTGTCCAAGATCACATTCCTAGGAAATATCTTAGCAGAACCCTTAACTGATCCCTGATGAGTCTGACTCCAAACCTTGTACTCTTGTACTCTTATCTGCTTTTACATCATTTAGACTCCAGTTATCAAGTCATTTCCAATAATTATAGCATTACATAGAGAAAAAGACCCATTACATGATTCTAATGAATAGGACAAGGAAATTCCTAGAGCATTCTTTCATGACTGTAATATTTGCAATCATCTCTCTGCAAATGTTTGAATCGGGGCTCTATATGGCATGCTTGGATTAGCAGGGATTTTCTTAAAAGCTCTAATATGGCTTGTCTGGTGCATTTAATCAAATCTCTCATTTAACCAACATTTGTTGAGTAATTATGTGTATCTGTTACTTTACTGAGCTTACAAATTAGTGGGAAAACAGGTAAAAGTTAGGCAGAAATGAGTATGTTCTGAATGAGGTATAGGATCAGAGCACCACTGATTCTAGCTGAGGACAGGGAAAAGTATCTCCTACTATATGGTAAGTGTTTGCATTGTCAGTATCACCTCTAGAATGTAAGATTTTGAAGTGCCAGGACCATAACTGGATGACTAAAATGGTATTTGGACTAAGACATGAAACTGTAATTTGGGGAAAGTTATTTTGAGCTGAAAAATTGGTTTCTCTAAAGAATAAGTATATAAAGTATTACGGCCTGTGCAAAAAAATAGCAGGACATCCGAGGTGACTCTATCATTGGGTGTAGAATGTAAGAGACAGAAGCTGGAGGGATGTCATAGGGCCGGATTACCAAAGTTCCTGAAGATGAGACTGGGAAGTTAGCCTTTGTTCTGCACACAATGGAAAACCACGCTAAAAGGCTTCATTTAGTGGTGTGGTTAAAGCATAGGCTATGTTTAAAAAAAATAACTCTGGAAAGAAGTATGAAATATTTTCCATCTCATTGAGTTTTTGTGAATTTCAAATGAGATAACACGTGTCAAATGTTTAGAAATGTGCCTGGCACATGGAAAGTGCTCAACAACGTTAGCTGTTATTATTATATTGTTGTTGTTGAGAATAATATTTCACAGATGAGATAGCGTTTAACGTGGACATTTAGAGATGGGAAGATAGGTTTTCTAAGTGAGTAAACTGGAGTATATAAAAATACAGGGGGAGGATGGAAGGGGCCTGGCAAGCCCAGAAGAGGTCTGGATGAGGCCAGGTATATGTGTCTGCTTTTGCCTTTCCCTGGTCCCCTGGGGGTCCCTATCTTTTAGGCCTATAGTTTGTATGGCCACATTTGTGGCTTTACAGAAACCCTGTTTCACATGTTGTCTGCCTTTCCACATATTTAAAATCATATGTTAAAATATCTGTCTGGTAATTCCATTGTCTAGGACACATCTGGACCTGATTCTTTTTTTTTTTTTAATTTGTGTTTTTTAAAAAATTGGTATTTCAGAGATGGTGAAGGAGTTTTGATTTGACTGGACCTGATTCTTTTGACGATGGGTCTTAGTTTCTTGCATTGTCATGTATCTCATAACTTTTTATAGAATTCTGGGTAAAAGAACAAAGAATGAGGTAAAGTATATATTAACCAGTAAAACACAGTCATGCAACAGAGGAGGGCAACCCTATAACTGAACTTGACTAGCTCAAAACTTGGTCAGAATAAAAGTTAAAATCTATTGAATAATTGTCTATGGTTTCCTTCCCCCATTTTCTAATTCCAAATGACACTGTCCTCAGTTTCCTATCCAGGAAATTCTCTTGATATTGAAAAAAAATGGGGTAAGACGTAAGAAAACTAAAGGCCGTAAGAGAAAAGCTTTAGTTATTTAGCCATTATAGTCAAGGGGATAATTAACCAATGGCTGGACTTAAAAGAATGAGTTTGGCAACATCTTAGAGGTTCTCGGAAAATTCATATGCTGGCTGAAAATGGTTGAAATGCTATTCTAGCCAAAGAATTTTACTGATAATTTAAACAAACATCGGGGTTCTTGTGGATTGGCTATTAACAAAAAGTGTTTTCAATTAGCAATTATTATTTGAGTAAAATAGTTCTAATCTTTCTACTTTCACAACTTTTTACAAAAGTTGAATTCTTTTATTCTTGTTCTCATGTTTGCCCTATTTTTATTTGCCTGAGTCAGAACTTATTGAAACTGATCCCAGGTTCTGCATCACAGACTAAATTATGACTCATTCCTTATGTTGAACTTTTAAAAATGTTTCATGTATATAAAGTTTGGTCAGAGGAAAACTGTAATCGCTGCACAAAAGACACAGCAGTTGCCGGTCAGTCTCTGCTCCCACCTTCCTGGAGCACACTGAGCTGTCATGTCAGGCCCCAGAGTCATCCTTCATTAGCCCCCAGGTCCCCACAGCAGGGACCCAGGAGACCTCTGGGCGTCCCGTTACCAGAGGCCTGTCGCCAAGGCCAGGCTATAGAAAATGTCTGGACAACAGCCCTGTGGGACAGGCCGTGGTTCTAGCATCCAAATAATCATTTCACAACTTATCATAATTAAAAAACAATTTTTTGTATTGCTCAACACATAAAATAAAAATTTTATGTATTTTTAAAAAATGAATAAAAATTAAAAACAAGTAAAAATAATAAAACAATAAAAAAATTTGTGTATTACTCAATACATATAATACAAATTTTATGTATTGGGCAGCACATTAAAAACTTTGTGTTTTTATATATTGCCCAAATTCTAAACCTAGCGTGCTTATGAGGACTGCTGTTGTGAAAAATGATTATGAATTTGACTCAAAACCTAGTTCTTTCCTACTTATTATCTACCAGTCACTCTGCTGGGAAGAATATTTTACTAGAAAAATGTGCTGGGTTCTGACTAAGCTTACATGTATCAACCCATGAGGGGCTTTAAACTAGGGAGATACATAATCATATGTGAAGATAGTATGATACAAATACAGACCTTTTACCAAAAGGATAAGGTTATAATATGTAACTATATACTGTAATGCATTTGTTCCTTAAGAACAAATAAGATTATCCAATGTGTATTAGTTAGTTTTTTAAATTAATTCTTACTATAAAAGATTCTTAAGTATTCTGAAGTGAACTATTCCATATGCTATTCTAATATTTTCTCTTTGACAGAAATCAGTCTGTTCCTCTCCAGGAAACACGGTTGTTGAGCTTATCACAGATCACTGGTTTTCCCTTATTAGCCTACGATTACCATACAACATCGGGAAACTTCTCCACCTTCTGGCTTTCTGAATTCCTTGGTGTGTCTATTTTGAATGTACGCTTTATGTTTATAATTTGACCTTTAGGTTAGGCTGACCTTTTTATAGGGAAGCTCTCATTAGGATCACTCATTGTTCTGCAAATGTTTTCCAGAAAGAACTTTCTTGCACTCATCAAAGTGCAAGAGATAAAAGATAAAAGAGATAGTACTGCAACTTCCCAGAATCTTTATCTGAGTATTATTTATGTACACACACACACACACACACACACACACATATTCTGTGTCATAGAATCCTAGAACTTTTTAAACTGGGAAAGTCTTTGGAAGTCAATTTTTCAACTTTTCGATTTTCCTGATGGTGAAAGTGAACCCTAAATTGTTAAATCAATTTGATTGTTAATATAGATACCAAATCTGCAAAACCCCTGAATATGGTACTCGAATGTTTTGTTAATATTATTGACATGATGATGTAAAAGACATACTTTTATTAATCTGATTTAACTAATAGGAAATAGAAGAAAGAAATCAAAACTGAATGATTTTGGAGGTCTTGAAATAGGTAGTCTCATAAAATGAGCAAACTGTTTGGTCATCAGGACCTACATCCCTGTTTTCAGTAACTGCTGTCCAAACAGAGAACTCCATTTATGTATTGTGGAGTCAGAGGAAAAATCTGACCTATCGACCTACGTGGTTTCCAATCAATTGTTCGCTTGGAGGATACAGAAAGAAAGACTCACAATGCAAGTTTGTACACCTAGAGTCCCTGCTCTTTACCTGCCACTCAGAGCTGTGTGTGCATCCAGGGTCTTCACAGCGTTTCCCAAGCTGCAGGGTAGAACAAGAGCCCAGTCCTATGTCCACAGTGTCTTGCTCCTACCACATCTTTCTGGATCTACTGCTCCAAAGTAGGACAGAAATCAGGCTTCTCACCTCTATACTGCAATCTGAACAAAGTTAAACTATATGAGCTGTCTGTCACCCCAGGGGAAGCTTTGTCATGAATAGTGACTAGCTAAAAGGGCATTGCTGCCATCTGGCTGGCAGATGAAATGCAAAGATCAATACTTACCCTTCAGCTTCAGTGGTCTGAAAGAAGGGTGGGTGAGAGGGGAGGAGGAAGGACTATTCACCTTGTCAAGATGGTTGTAGAAATCGATATTTGCCGCACAGAGATACCTCCCGAGTAGTGTGGCGTGGGTTGTAAATATCGTGGCGATAGGAAGTTTCCGAGCTCGAGAAAGGATCAATCCAGTTCCGGCCTGCCATTCATGGAACTGGGTGATGACATGTTTCCCGTCTGCGTGGTCGGTCACCTACGTCAGAAAAAAGCATTCAGAAAAGTGTTGATGAAGCTTGATCAAAATCGTGGCCCACGTGGTGTCTGTCAATTTTATTGCAATTGAAATGGGTCTAAGTATGCATAAGGATAAATGTTTTTATAGGATTCAGTGGTATGATCATAAAGCCAATGTATTTTTATGTCTCAATCCTCTCAGTGATGGATCAGGTTTATTTTTGTATTCACAGTAAAATAAACGGTAATATTAATAACACATAATATTAATACTAATAAATGGAATAAATGCAAAGCAATCACTCAATAAATGTTCATTAATGGATGAATGAATAATAGCAAAAATAATATTTTTGAAGATATCACTGAACAGTGGAATCAATTATGACTACCCACTTACTAGCTTCTTTTTAAATAAGTAATAAGTGACTCTACCTTTAAGTCCATCTAATTTGAGTTTTCTGTTCTTTGATGCCAAAATAATTTTTACTGACATATTATTTTAAGAATATAGAACTAGGGAGAATGAGGCTAATAACTTATTTAGTATCAAATAGCAACTTAATAACACACTGACAACCCAGATCTAATTTCACTAAACCAAACCAGGTGGGGCACAAGTCTCTTCTCCTTAAAGTTACCTTGTTTCATTCTTACAAAAAATTAAAGTTCACACTCACTCCCCTTACAAGTGGTCCATTTCCTTAAAGAAGGGAGTAGCAAAACATCTGAATTCAGGAAGGCTGGGCAGAGAACTGGGAAGTTTGGAGAGTTAACCTAGAACAGTGGTTATCACACTTAGTGTATGTCAGAATCAGCTGGAAAGCTTGTTAAACACTGATATCTGGTTTCTCCTCCCAGATAATCTAATATTCTGAGCTGGGGGTAAGAATTTGCATATCTTACAAGTTTACAGGTGATTCTGCTAATACTGCTCCAAGAAAATACTGTTTCAGAAACATTGACTTAGGCCAAGTCCTTTGAACTTCAAAGTACCTGATCTTCAAAAAGTTCCTCATGACCACGACCAGTTGTCCAGACCAGCAGCAGCACTCACAGCTGTTAACAGCTGCACAGAGGTGGCAGCAGAAACAGGGCTTACAGGGTAGTCTTAAATGATTTTTCGATGTCTCTATTTACCCTTCGAACTAAAGAAAATCTCTATTTTTGGAACTGCTTTATTTTAGAGAAAATTGGGACTCTCACTTTCTTGCTTCTATCCCCTCTATTTCCCTGTAACAGAAAGGATGACAACACACAGACACATATGCGTGCACACGCGCGCTCACATACACACACACACACCACTTGGTGGTTGGCCTCAGCCTTGGGGTAGTGGCTCAGGGAGGCAGTTTGTAGAGGAAGAGTTGGTCCCACCAGCTGGAGCTACAACAAGACTGCATATCTGCCATTAGGCCAGATTCTGTGCACTAAGCATACACTAAGTGTGACGATACTCTCACCCGTCTTGTCCTATACTGTCACCACCAAAATGAAGCAATAGGGTTGCCTGTCCACCTTCCCCTTCATTTCAAGGCAATTTTTTATGGTGAGTGGAATGTGATTTCATCAGTAGGAGAGATGGGTTAAGGGAAACACACTCCCGACATACAATTCTGTGATTTGTTCTTAGACCACACCCCCCACTGTGCTAGGGGGGGGCTCTTCTACCACCCGGTTCTGGGGCTGTATGTAATCATCTTGAGGCAGTGCAAGGATGCAAAGAAATCTGACTGCCAGACTTTGAGGAGTTAAGAGAGTGCAGACCTGGCTCATTTTACAGGGACTGGTTTCCAATGCTCTTGCTTTTTTACATCTATGGCATATTCCCCTACAAAGAACTCCTCAATAACTGCCAAGACCACTTCAGCCCTTAGCAAATAACAAACATATCTAAAAGCCACTCTAGTTGCACAAGTACTTACGCATAAACAAACAGAATATTTCAAGCTGTTTGCCACTCTTAGGATTTTAGAATTCACTTACATAGTACATGATGTATTATATACGATCTCTTTATTTCTTGCATAAATGTTGAGTATCATCTACGTAGCAGGTGATATAATTCAATGTTTTATATACATCATTCCATTTAAATCTGACATGAGGTAAACAGTAATAAGCATCATTATTACTCTGTTCCAAAGGCTGGTTTTTGGTATGAGGAATGTGGAACGTGCCCTCAGATTCCTTTAAAATGTATTAGGACAAGCAATAATAGCATCACCTCAAAAATGGTCTTAATCCAAAGATCATGGGATCATTGCCGTGCACTGAGCGCAGTTGTGCTGCTCCTCTGTTGTGACACTATGCAGTAAACTGTACCTCTTTTAAGAACCAGGCAGTTAAAGATCCAAATATCAGCATGTCATTGGCTTCTCGGTCATGATAAGGAATGCCGACACTGCATGCTTCCCAGAGGTCACCCTTCCACCTGTCCAGGTTCCAAGCCGAATAGCCTATGTCAAAGAGCACCACGTAAGGACTCCCTTCAATCAGCCATCTTCCAAAATGTACCTGTCATATAAAGAATACACAGCCATATACTAATATTAAGTATTGCAAGAGCAGAAACTGTAATTGAGCTCGGAGGATATAAAGTGTATGTAGAACTCAAAGCTACATAGAAAAGAGTAGTGATAACACATAGTGTCTGCTGTTTGAACCTGAGGCTGGAATTTGCACACATGCATTCATCTAGAATCTCTAAATTCTTGCCCTTCATTAAATTTGGTCATTTAAAAGTGTCACTCCATGAATTAGTATTAAACGTGTTTGGGGACAGGATTTGTCTTAAGAGTTTTACAGAGCTTTGCCCTGAAAGAATATGTGAATGTGTTGGTTTGCATTTCGAATGCTGTTACACTCGGAAGGGCGTCTCTGAAAGGCAGTAGCGGCTGTATCCCACGAGGCGCCACATTTCTCAGACCTAAAGAATTGGATTTGTTTTGTAAAGTACAAGCGAATCTGTTAAAAACTATAGGCTGAGAGCTAACAATGGAGTGCCCTCCGGAACAAACAGCTTCCCGGAAACGACAGCTTCCCGAATGGCTAAAAGCAAAGCCTTTGTTTAAACCACTCTAGACTACCTGTCCCCATTCACAATAACCTAATAAACATGGAGCTTACATATCTCTGTTTAACCCCTCTGTTTAAATGATAAACTTACCTTAGAACTTAGAGATTCACCTTTGAAAGACTTTGTAACCATTTGCTCACGTAAATAGAATTAGTTAAAGAACCTGTAGAAGCCTTCTGTAAAAGCCTTTTGAAAATCTGTTAACCTGAGAGGAACTACCTGTTGTTATGTAAATCTGTTACCCCTGACAATTGTTCACTATTTTCTATAAGTTACCATGTAAGACCTCATTCGGGGCTTTTGAGACCAACAGAGAGGTCTGAGCCCCCTGAGCTCCCACTTTGCCTATAATCTTTATAAACTTATAAAACTATATCTTTGTCTCAGTGTATTCTTTTATTTCTTCCATTTTCCACTTCTCTCTATTATTTTCTTATCCCTTGCAACTCTACCAAAGGGACCTGGTTTTTTGCAGGGAACACTGGCCACGTTCCCTGCATAAAAGCAACAGACCTAGATTATGCAATCTCTGTTCTTCTGTAGTCTCTGCCCAGGTTGTCCTCACACGCTTTCCTTGCAGGAAAAGGCTGATAGGGTCTCCTGGCATGGCCTTGGTCACACAGGGAGAGCCTGTGTTGGATCTGGCCTGTCAGGGAGACTTCTGCCTTGCTTTTATCACTCCTTCCTAGTTCCACTGTTCATGCTTCTAAAATAAACAGTACTTGACCACACACACACACAGCCCTCCTATGATCTTAAGCTCATGGATATAGGGTTGAACTATAGCCTATGTGTTTATGACAGAGTCATGAAATGTTCTCTATTTTTAACAACCTGGGTTGTGGGATGTAATTTCTACAGTGTCACTTAATCTCCTTTATGAAACAGGACTTACAATATTTCCTGCTAGAAAAGAAGCTGTTTCTGTAAACAATGTGTATGATTTATCTTATCACTCCTATCAAAAAAAAAAAAATGACTCGAAATGTTTGTTGCCACCAGAGGTCTTAACTAAACGTGTTGCCCAAGATACATTATCTTTTTAATCTAGCAGTTCAAAGTCTAATTCTATTACCTTCTTCAAATTGACTTAGATTCCTAAATGTTTTATCTTGTGCAACTTTTAGTGCATTAGCTATCTCAAATTTTTTCCAATTGTAAGTATTAATATATAGTCACTTGTATATACAAGTTTTAACTTCCCTTTTGTTCTCTATATTTTTATAGTAATCTACTTGTTCCTTTGTTTTAATTTTTGTTTTGTGTTTATTCTCCTACTACATGATATGCCACCTAATAAACTACCTTAAATCCTTTCTGGAACTCAACAGAAGCTAAGAGCCTCTGTCCTGATGTAGCTAGGCCTCTCTAGAAAACTGAGTGTGTTCACATTGCTTACCTATTGACACTACAACTCGACCTGTGGCTGAATTTTGCACAGTTTGGAAGCCCAATTTAATTGCCATCTCCTCCCATGGGACTCAGGCATGTGTGGTGATGTTTCTCCCCTGACCCTTCCTTGGCCAACCTTGAAAGACCCTCATTATGCGTCAGTTGTTTCCATTGTAATTTAGTGTTTATCATGCCACTCTTCCAGCCCCAAACAACTTTTTAATAGTTTTATCTTTGTGAAAGTCACTGGTTCATATATTTATACATTATTAATAATATGTAATATTATTATATAATATTTGCTGACTGCCTAATATGTGCCATACGATACAGTGACCTAAGGTCACAGAGAAGTGTTGAAACTACAAAGAGACAGTGTAAAGTAGCTTGTCTTGACTTCTAGTCAGTTCTTGGCTACAACATGAAAACATCCTTACACCAGAAATCCATGTAGAATCCTGAGACCGATCAGTTCCACTGTGTTTCTCATCTCCCTTCCTTCACAAGAATTTCAAATGAGAGCCCCTTGTAACATCTCATTTACTTTTGTCCCAATAGTATAAGACGCACCCTTCTATCACTGTCCTAACTTTCTCTATGAAATATTTTCCTGGTACTCTCGGGACCTCAAGTTCCCTTATAAACGACACATTCTACTCCTTAAACCTTGCATGTACCTTCTAGACCCCATTGCCTGCACAGATATCTCAGGTGAGGGATTCTCATTTATTCACCCCCAGAAACTATATTCCTGGAATGAGTATGAAGGAAAGTTACTATTTTTAAATTTCACTGAAATTTGTAAAGCCTTATTCCTTATTTGTGTGTAAAAACATCTTTGAAATGTATGTTATGCAAATATATTACCTATATTACCTTTCCTTGTTCTACTAATCACTTGGTTACTTTCTGACCTTATCCTAAGCAACTTCAAAGTTTTTTTATGCTGCACAATTAACCTGGTATTGTTAATAGTTACTTGACCTTATTGACTTAGAAGAACTTCATGTCCACCTGATTTCAGCCACCCAAGATCATGGCTGCATGATCCTTATCAAAATCCAAATTGTTCCTCCTCTAAGACATTTCACTTTGGCATTCTGTTACCTGACCACAACTTCTATACTTCTACTTCTCTCACATTGTTTCTCCCAGTGTCTATATTCTTTCTTTTTCCCCTGTAAGACCTCTAGTTCCTGGAAGCCTCCATTTTCTCCTGCATTATCACCTCCTTTCTAGCTTTGCTTCGTTTTCTACCCATTTCAATACAATGGCCCATCGATTCAACTATTAATTCAACGATTCTCAGAATTACCTTCAATACCGTGCCACCTTGACCCATTGAGTGAATGCTAGAAATAACACTAGATTTCCATCTATTCAACTTCCTGCATTGCCACTCAGGTTGTGGATTGCTCCTGAGAAAGTCACAGTCATGTATATCTGTGCCACTGAAGGGTCATGACTACATCTCAAAAATATCCACAAATTCTTTTACGTATTCCTTGAACAGTTTTTCAGAACTTCTTCCTTCAAATTCTCTTATTTCAACACTAGCCTCCTAAGCCTCATAAGATGAGGTTTAACTCCTACCTCAGTAAGATCACCAAAAAACATTGGGTGAGATCATCCTGAATTCTTTACTAACTTATCTCTAGTATTTGCATTCATCCTTTAGTTCCTGTGTGAGTGAAAGGCATGAAGAATCATCCTTTCAATATTGCTTTGGATCTTGTTCCTTCTCCCATCCTTGGTGACTTTACTCCCTTCAATCATCCATTCATTCTGAACTTTCAACTTCTCCCTGTCTGCTAGATATTTCCTTAGGGCAAATAAATATGCTCAGGTCTCACCCATATTTAATAAAACACCAATTCTCAAGACCACATCACCCTGCAACTACTTTATTCTCTTTCGTCATCACAGAAAAATCTCATAGCCACAACTTCCGTATCTTTTTTTCTTACCATTAATTCATTCCTTAACCTACCGCAATCTAATTTAACCTCCCCTTCTCTGAAATTGTACTTAGCAATATTACCAATATTACCAACGACCTGAATGTTGCCAAACCCAATTCCCCCTGGTTCAATGCTTTGTCAACTTCATCCCTCGCTGATGCTTAAAACTCTCTCCTCCCTTGCCTTGACATCACTATTCCTGTTGTGGCTGTAACAAACTACCACAAACCTAGTGTCTTAAAACGACACAGATTTATTATCTAACAGATTTGAAGGTCAATAGTCCAAAATGGACCTCACAGGCCAAAATTAACATGTTAGCAGAGCCACATGCCATCTGCAGTCTCTAGGGGAGAATCTGTTTTCTTGCCTTTTTCTCCTTCCTGAGGCCACCTGCTTCCTTGTTGCTCCACCTTTCATCTTCAAAGCACATCACTCTAACCTCTGCTTCCATTGTCACATCTCCTCTCTGATTCTAATTCTACTTCTTTTCCTCTTAAGAGTATTAGGCAAGTAGCCTTTGCCAGACCCCTAGGGAGACAAAGGAATGGAATGCAAAAGGGGAACTTGCATTCCTTTTTCCCCCTGATAAGGACAAAGTTTATCCCTCCCTAGCCCGCCTGATAAGAACTGCTCGGGAGCGGCAGGATGGATATGACTGGGGCAGGGGTCCTAGGAGCTGGTTGTTGGAAAAAGAATTTATTATAGAGGCTGTTCTGGCCCAGTTACTTACTCCCCTGCCCCCAGAAAAATCCTCTATGAAACCCACTGCTCTCCCCTTCCTGGGATGGACGCTTTTTTCGGCCTCCAGCCGTCTGCACCCAAATGCTCAAAATCAACAGCATTTTGCTAAACCTGAGCCTTCGTGTGTCTCCCTCTCGGCTCTGGACCTAACAAAGAGGACCCTTATGCTTACATTGGGCCTACCCAGATAATTCAGGATTATCTCTCCATCCCAAAATCACATCTACGAAATCCCTTTTGCTGTATGAGGTAACATGTTCACAGGTTCTGAGGATTAGAATTTGGACATCCTTGGTTCTACATCATTGGCTTTGCTTCTACATTTGCAATCTCTGGCTTCTTTTAATGTAGACACTCTAACATATAGATATTCTCCAAGGTTTGGTTCAAAATTTTTGCTTTTGGTTTATAAATTTCCACTGAATAATGTTATCAACACCAAGGACTTCAACTACAACTTACGTACAATGACTTCCTCAAGAGCATGTCTACCCTATAGCCTGCTGTGCTTCAAACCAATTGTTCTTTCCCCTTGGTTTCCACAAGGTGCCTCAAATGCAATGTATTTAAAATCAAGTTCATCATCTTTCTCACAAACCTCCTCTTCTTCCCTAAGTAGGTACGTGATCTTCTCTTGTGAGTTCATGTAAATTGCAGTCTATTTTCTTGCAGCAGCTTACTGAGAGTAGCCCAGTGAATGTGAAGTCAGTTCCTTTACCTGGCAGCCATGCTTATTCATTGTTTCCACTGCTCTTTTGACAGCCTCATTTGCAGGTTCACACTGTTCCACCTGAGTCTTCATATTATGCTCGAAATATGGACCTATCAGAAAATAATTGTCTCCCCATTCATCCGCTGTTGTTTTGGCCTTTGTCTGAATCACAGTATAGATGCCTCCAACTGTTAAAAAGAAAAAAGTTCTGTTATCATTCATGTAAGTAATTCATTTTAAGTGAGAAAAGGATGACAATGAGTTCTCGTTTTTAAGTCAC
This sequence comes from Propithecus coquereli, assembly GCF_000956105.1. Lineage (NCBI taxonomy): Eukaryota > Metazoa > Chordata > Mammalia > Primates > Indriidae > Propithecus > Propithecus coquereli. Next base: position 11,898,369 of record NW_012140524.1, on the reverse strand, counting down.
CATTTAAGATCTACAAAGCACAAATTTATGTAATCTTCTAAAGGAATATATTTAACATGTTTTTAAGGGACACTAACAAATGGTTACTATTCGGTTCAGTTCTGGGCATATTTGGAAGCCCCTTCTAGGTGCATGTGAGAGAGCAGCAGGCTGGCAGCAGAAGAGAGGTACAAACATTTCAAGGAAATCTGAAGAGACAAATAAAATAAAGCAGTACTTGGCTTAAAGCTTCATTCACTTTAAAGTATCACAGTCAGGACGAGCAGCCATTCTGATGACACATGCCCTCAACAGTAGTAATCACATTTTGCCTCTTCTACAGTGGTCCGAGAAGGAGCTAAGGTTATGTCCAAGTAACAGCCCCTGTGGCTTACAATTATGAGCAAGTCTCCCAAGCTAAAGAGCACTCCTCTTCTAAGGCACCAAGCAAGGTACCTTTTTTCAAGGGGAAAGAGCTTATAGATTTTGATGGAAGATGCTTGGTCCAACCCTGATGTCAAATTCAGTGACATAAATACAAATTTTTCATACTCATTCAGTATTTCTCCCTTCCTAGAGTCCCTGTTTCATTTTCCCCCTCTGGCATTGCTGCTACCACTGTTAAAACACAAAGCCAGAAAATATGCATACTCTTGGAAAATATGCATACCCTTGGTTCCAGCAAGTCCATATCTAGAAAATTATCCTGGGGAAAAAATAAAAAGAGTGCCAAAATGTACATATATAAGGATGTTTATTGAAACATTATAATGGCAAAAAATTAGAAACAACTTAGATTGAACTAATTGACTCATTTAATGGTTGTAAAGCTCAATTAGCTTATCTATTAAATGGGGATAAAATAATATTTAGCTTGAAGAGAAAGGCAGGTTGTAGCAACAGTATTAAAAATTAGGCCTGGCTGAGAAGTTGATAATTAAGCAAATAAAATATCACTTAAAGGGGTGATTTATAAAAAGGAAGAAATCAGGCAAACAAATGTCATGGGGAAAAATTTCTTAAGCAGAGGTAACAATTACAGCCAAGGCTCTAAGTTGGGAGCAGAGTATGCAAGGGGAGGGTAATAGGCATCTGACAGGATAGGTTCAAAACTCAGTAACCAGGTAGAAG
>NW_012140524.1:11895039-11896869 GCF_000956105.1 Propithecus coquereli | reverse complement strand
GGTAGAATTCACCCATGAATTTTTCTTTAAGCCTGAGCCATTCAAAATATACTTTTTGAAAAATTACCTTTTGAGAAGTGAGACTCAAAAGACAAATGTTGATACTATTGTAGAATACCAGTAGGATTCATTCATTTATAAAAGAGAAGAGATAATACAACTCCCAAAATGTAAATATTACATGCAAGCAATTTTCATGAGACCACACAAACTAATTGTCCTTAAGAATTTCATCTTTATTAAGGAAAGACTTTTTGACTGTACTAACAAAAAAGAAAGTTTAAATTGTCATTTGAGCAGAGTCTGATATAAGGACACTATCAAATCACAGGTCAGATGGCAGGTGATGAGGAAAGCAGAGAGCACATGAGGAGGATATGCAAAACTCAGAAGTAGAAGATTCTAGACTGGACCGAAACAGATGTGATTCACTTAACCATTCAACAATGAATCTAAGTCTATTTAAATTGATGTTAATATCAACCTCACCTAAGTGTTTCCCCTAAATTCTGGAAAATTTTATAAAACATCAAAATTATTTGTTGAAGAAAAATAAATTTAGAGAAACAACTTGCAGTGGCAACTACAAAGAAGAACTTTTCTTTAAAGTGTGAGAGTCACGCCTCGGCAAGAGCCTTCTGTTTATGGCTGCTGTCACTAAGAGCAGCCCTGCCCTTTCCAGCAGCAGAGCTGCGGCACAGCCACCACCACTTGAATATTGCCCTGGGGGCCTGAGAATCACTCCACCGCTGCCTACCAGAGCCAGGACCCACACACACCACTGGGGGCCTGAGGAGAGGCCTGCCCAGCCAGGCTCCACCCTCCTCAGTGCCTGAGCCCACTGTCTGATGGGTCTGGGATTGCCCTGACCCATCCACCACTGTTGGCACCTGAGCACTCCTCCTGGGGGCCTGAGGATTGGCCCACCCAACCTGCCACTACCACCACAACTGGCATCCCCACACGCACACCACCTGCAGGCCTGGGGACTGGCCCACCCCACCCATCACAGCTGCTGCCATCACCAATGCAGACTGCTTGGGAACCAGAGGGTTGACGACAAAACTGCTACTGCCATCACCCATACAACACTTGCTGCCCAGGGACCTGAGAACTTGCCCACCCACCTGGCCCACTCCTGGCACTGGTGGAACCCAAGCAAGCTGCCTGGAGACCCAAGAATTAGCCCATCTGGACCAAGTGAAACCAGTACCAGTGTATGCCACCCTGGCATCTGTGCTCAGTCTGCTGCTGCCACCTCTGGGGACAAAGGAATAGCCCACCTGACATCTCTATCTGAAGCAAAACTTCACCACAGCCTCCACTAGCAACCACATCCTAAGTCACTGAAGAAATCACAGGCATTACTGACACTATTTACAGCTGAAGAAATCATACAGAGACTACACTACTGCATGCACCTAGAATCAAAGCCAAAGTGCCCTACCCAACCAATAGGAAAAATCCTCCCCTGTGAAAACAAATACAAAAAATTAGAAGAGAATGTTACACCAGATATTACACCAGATACGCAGATATCAATGTGAGGACAAAAGAAAGACAAAAAAGCAAAGAAATGTGACACTTCCAAAGGATCACAATAATTCTCCAGCAACAGACTCCAATAAAAAAGAAATGTATAAAGTTCCCCAAAAAAGAATTCCAAATAATCATATTAAAGAAGCTCAATGGGCCGGGCGCAATGGCTCATGCCTGTAATCCTAGCACTCTGGGAGGCCGAGGTGGGTGGATCACTCAAGGTCAGGAGTTCGAGACCAGCCTGAGCAAGAGCGAGACCCTGTCTCTACCAAAAATAGGAAGAAATTATCT
>NW_012140524.1:11885472-11894099 GCF_000956105.1 Propithecus coquereli | reverse complement strand
TTGTCCAGATAATTTCTTTCTGTTTTTAGTAGAGACGGGGTCTCGCTCTTGCTCAGGCTGGTTTCAAACTCCTGACCTTGAGTGATCCTCCCGCCTTGGCCTCCCAGAGTGCTAGGATTACAGGTATGAGCCACCACACTTGGCCTAATAAAAATTTTCAATGTAAATGAATTAAGCTTTCCACTTAAAAGATATAGACTGGTTGAATAGATAAAAAATATCACCCATTATAAGCTGCCTACAAGAAAGTCATCATCTCACTTATAAAGACACATATAGACTGAAAATAAAGGGATGGGAAAACATATTCCATGCAAACAGGAACCAAAAATGAGCAAGAATAGCTCTACTTATAGCAGATAAAACTGACTTTAAGTCAAAAACAGTACAAAGAGACAAAGAAGGTCATTATATAATAATAAAGGGATTGATTCAATAAGAGGATATAACAATTCTAAACATATATGAACCCAACACCAGAGCATCTCGATATATGAAGTAAATATTATTAGATCTAGATAAAGAGATAGACTCTAATACAATGATAGTTGAGGACTTCAACATGCCCAATGTCTACATTAGATAGATCATCTAGATAGAAAATTAACAAAGAAACATTAGGCTTAAACTGCACTTTAGACCAAATGTACCTAACAGATATTTACAAAACATTTCATCCAACAGCTACATGGAACATTTTCTAGGATAGATCATGTGTTAGAACACAAAGCAAGTCTCGACAAATTTAAAAAAATTGAAATCATATTAAGTATCTTCTCAGACCACAGTGGAATTAAACTAGAAATCAACAACAACAGAAACTTTGAAAACTTTATGAAAATATTGAAATTAAAAAACATGCTCCTGAATGACCACTGGATCAAGGAAGAAATAAAAAAAATTTGAAACAAATGAAAATCAACATTTGTTGATTTTTAACATACCAAAGTCCTATGGGATACAGTAAAAGCAATGCTAAGAGAGAAGTTTATAGCAATAAAGGCTTATATCAAAAAAGTAGAAAGATTTCAAATAAATAATCTAATGATGCACCTTGAAGAACTAGAAAAGCAAGAACAGATCAAACCCAAAATTAACAGAAGGAAAATAATAATAAAGACCCGAGCAGAACTCAATGAAATAGACTTTAAAAAAATTGCTTTTTTTTAAAACATAAAACTGATAAACCTCTAGGTAGACTAACAAAGAAAAAAGAAAGAAGACTCAAATAAAAAAAATCAGAAACAAAAAAAAGAAAATGGCCAGGCGCGGTGGATCACACCTGTAATCCTAGCACTTTGGGAGGCCGAGGTGGGTGGATTGTTTGAGCTCAGGAACTCGAGACCAGCCTGAGCAAGAGCCAGACCCCATCTCTACTAAAAAAAATAGAAAGAAATTAATCGGACAACTAAAAATATATAGAAAAAATTAGCCGGGCATGGTGGCGCATGCCTGTAGTCCCAGCTACTCAGGAGGCTGAGGCGGTAGGATTGCTTGAGCCCAGGAATTTGAGGTTGCTGTGAGCTAGGATGACACCATGGCACTCTAGCCCAGGCAACACAGTGAGATTCTGTCTCAAAAAAAAAAAAAAAAAAACAGAAAACATTTCAACTGACACCACAGAAATATTAAAAGAAATCATAAACTATTATGAACAACTATACACTAAAAAACTGGAAAAACAAGAAGAAATGGATAAACTCCTGGACACATACAACCTACCAGGATTGAATCAGGAAGAAATAGAAAACCTAAAAGACCAATTATAAGTAGTAAGAATGAATCAGTAATAAAAAGTCTCCTAGCAAAGAGAAGTCCAAGACCAGATGGCTTCACTGCCAAAATCTACCAAACTTTGAGAGAAGAGCTAACATTATTTCACCTCAAACTATTTCAAAAAATTGAAGAGAAGGAAATTCTCTCTAACTCAATCTATGAGGCCAACATTACCCTGATAACAAAACCAGGCAAGGATGCAACAAGAACAACAAAAAACTACAGGCTAATATCCTTGATGAACATAGACACAAAACTCCTCAACAAAATACTAACAAACCAAATCCAACAGCACATCAGAAAAGATAATATATCAGAACCAAGCAGGATTTACCCCAAATGCAAGGACATTTCAATATATGCAAATCAATAAACATGATACATCATATCAACAGAATAAAGGACAAACACCATACGATTATCTCAATAGATGCAAAAAAATGCCTTTAATAAAATTCAATATCCCTTCATGAAAAAAACTCTCAATAAACCAGACACAGAAAGAACATATGTCTAAATAATAAAGGCCATACATGACAAACCTATAGCTAGAATCATATTGAATGGTGAAAAGCTAAAAGCCTTTCCTCTGAGAACTGGAACAAGACAAGGATACCCATTAATACCACTCCTATTCAACATGGTACTGGAAGTCCTAGACAGAACATTTAGGCAAGAGAAAGAAATAAAAGGCTCCTAAATTGGAAAAGAGAAAGTCAAATTGTCCATCTTTGCAGATGACATGATCTCATATCTAGAAAAACCTAAAGACTCCACCAAAAAATTCTTAAATCTGGTAAATAAACTCAGTAAAGTTGGAGGATACAAAATCAGCATATAAAAATCTATGGCATTTCAATACACCATGATGAACTAATTGAGAAAGAAATTAAGAAGGCAAACTCATTTACAATAGCTACAAAAAATAAAATATTTAGGAATAAATTTAACCAAGGTGGTGAAAGACCTCTACAAAGAAAACTACAAAACACTGATGAAAGAAATTGAAGAGGGCGCAAACAAATGTAAAAGACACTTCATGCTCATGACTTGGAAGAATTAATATTGTTAAAATGGCCATACTACCCAAAGCAATCTACTGACTTAATGCAATCCCTATCAACATACCAATGTCATTTTTCACAAAAATAGGAAAACAATGCTAAAATTCATATGGAATGAGAAAAGAGCCAGAATAGTCAAAGCCATTCTGAGTAAAAAGAACAAAGCTGGAGGCATTGCGCTACCTGACTTCAAAATATATTATTAATACAAGGCTATAGTAACCAAAATAGTATGGTACTGGTATAAAAACAGACATGTAGACCAATGGAAAAGAATAGAGAATCCAGAAATAAATCCACATATTTATAGCTAGCTGATTTTTGACATAGGTGCCAGGAGCATATATTGGGGAAAGGACACTCTCTTCAATAAACAGTGCTGGGAAAACTGGATATCCATATGCAGAAGAATAAAACTGGATCCCTATCTTTCACCATATACAAAAATAAACTCAAGATGGATTAAAGACTTAAAGACCCAAAAGTATAAAAGTACTAGATGGAAATATAGGAGAAACACTTCAAGACATTGGTCTAGGCAAAGATTTTTATGGCTAAGACCTCAAAAGCACAGGCAAGCCTGGGCGCAGTGGCTCACGCCTGTAATCCTAGCTCTCTGGGAGGCCGAGGCGGGCGGATTGTTTGAGCTCAGGAGTTCGAAACCAGACTGAGCAAGAGCGAGACCCTGTCTCTACTAAAAATAGAAAGAAATTAATTGGACAACTAAAAATATGTAGAAAAAGTTAGCCGGGCATGGTGGCACATGCCTGTAGTCCCAGCTACTCAGGAGGCTGAGGCAGGAGGACCGCTTGAGCCCAGGAGTTTGAGGTTGCTGTGAGCTAGGATGACGCCACAGCACTCTAGCTGGGGCAACACAGTGAGACTCTGTCTCAAAAAAAAAGGAAAAAAAAAACAAAAGGCAACAAAAACAGAAACAGACAAATGGGATTCTATCAAACTACAATGCTTCTATACAGCAAATAAAACAATCAACAGAGTGAAGAGACAACCTGTGGAATGGGAGAAAATATTTGCACACTATTCATCTGACAAGGGAATAACATACAGAATATGCAAGAGACTCAAACAACTCAACAGCAAAAAGCAAATAATCTCATTAAAAAGTGGGCAAAGGATATGAATAGACAATTCTCAAAAGAAGACATACACCTGGGCAACAGGTATATGAAGAAATTTTCAACATAACTAATCATCAGGGAAATGCAAATAAAAGTTAGAATGGTCATTATTAAAAAAAAAATAACAGATGCTGGCTAGGATGCAGAGAAGATAGAATTCTTATACACTGTTGAGGGAAATGTAAATTAGTACAGCCATTATGAAAAACAGTATGGACATTCCCCAAAAAACTAAAAATAGAACTACCATATGATCCAGCAATCTCACTACTGGGTATTCATCCAAAGAAAAAGAAATCAGCGTATCAAAGGGATACCTGCATCCCCTATTTAATGCAGTATTATTCATAATAGTCAAAATACAGAATCAACCTAAGTGTCTATCAACAGACAAATGGATAAAGAAAATGTTGTATATGTACATGATTGAATATTACTTGGCCATTAAAAAGAATCAAATCATGGCTGGGCACAGTGGCTCATGCCTATAATCCTAGCACTCCAGGAAGCTGAAGCGAGAGGATCACTTGGGCTCAGGAGTTTGAGACCAGCCTGAACAAGAGCAAGACTCTGTTGCTACTAAAAATAGAAAAAATTAGTTGGGCGTGGTGGCACATGCCTGTAGTCCCAGCTACTCAGGAGGCTGAGGCAGGAGGATTGCTTGAGCCCAGGAGTTTGAGGTTACTGTGAACTAGGCAGGTGCCACAGCACTCTAGCCCGGGCAACAGAGTGAGACTCTGTCTCAAAAAAATACATGAATAAAATAAAATAAAATAAAAAGAATGAAATCATGTCACTTGCAGCAATGTGGATGGAACTGGAGGTCATTACGGTAAGTGAAATAAGCCAGGCAATGAAAGACACATATCACATGTTTTCACTCATGTGGAGGTAGAGAGCAGAATGGTAGATACTGAGAAGAGTGTGTGGGTTGTGTGGGGGCAAATGAAGAGAAGTTGGCAATGGTCCAAACAGATAGATAGAAGGAGTAAGTTCCAATGTTTGACAGCAAAGTAGGTGGCTAGAGTTAACAACAATGTATTGTATATTTCAAAATAGTGAGAAGAGTGGACTTGAAATGTTCCCAACACAGAGAAATGATAAATACTCAAGGTGATGAATCCCCTCCACATCCTGACTTGATAATTACACATTTTATGCATGTACTAAAATATCATATGTAGTGCATAGATATGCCCAAATATTATGTGTCGATAAAAAATCCATTTCCTATTGGTTGAGGCCTGATTGTAAATAAGTCTTTGTCACCCCCAGACTTCTCCCTGTAGTTTTGCTTTGAGGAGGTCCTCTTGCTGCTATTTTATATACTCAAACACTATTTTAGCCTTTCTTTGTCCTCCTCGTATTTTTATGCCAACCTAGTTTATCTCAATTTTTACTGTTTATTTACCACACGTGCCCCAGAGTTATCTCTTAGCATGCTGGAGTATGAGTGAGTTCAATGGCATAGAGACAGGGTCATTCCTATTTTCAGACTTGGAGTATAAACCAAAGAGCTTTACCAACATATGTCATTTTTTTTTAAATCTGCAAATAAATACAGTTTTATTCTTACATTAAAAACGCACATTCAATACCATTAATGAATTATTGTTTTGCCACAGTGTAGGTTATTGAATTTGAACTTAACCTTCACTTTCAAACAAGTACTTTGTATTTTATTGATCTATATTTTCCTGGAACAACGTGGGAGCTATCTTTAGTGTGAGGACAAAGTATCGGGCCTTTCATATGAAAGAAAAGGTGACCTACTGTGGTATATAGCAATGAGGTAGTTAAAACCCTACGTTCTCATCTGGAAACACTGCCAATTTTACGAAAATCACTATTTCAAAGAAGCATAGAGTGGACATCAGCCAAAATAAGGTTCTCTCTCTCTCTTTCCCTCTCTTTCTTTTTCTCTTTCTCTCTAGTTCTCTCTGTCTCTGTCTCTCTCTTTTGTACATATATATGCACAAAAAATTAGGGGGGATCTTCACCATTTTTTAAATGCTTCAAAGTTACAGAATTTGGAAGTCCTCTGACTGTTTCAGTGTGCAAGGCTACCAGACTGACCTTCCTGCCCCAAGACACGATTACATAAACAGAGGTCGTCATGATACACTGAGAACATCATTCTATGAGGCAGCCAGTCTGGTAGCAAACAGATTAAGTGCTACTTGTGACAATGGTCAGCAAATATTTGTGTTCTCAGCAGTCTGTTGGCTCAGTGGTTCAAAATCAAAGCAGCTGCAGTCTCGGCAGCGGGAGGTGGTACACTTTGAGTAAGGCCACATGTACACCTGCCCTGATTATACCTATGATGGCAGCTCCAAATATCTTATAGAAGAGGGGCTTAGACCTGGCAACCTGGATGAAAGGGAAGTGAGGAGACTAGCACTTGTCTTGAAGCTTACACAGCTACATGGTTTTTACACAGATTGTATGTTTCATGTGGTATGGCTTGGGGTGCCATCGACACGGCTGCTGCATATCCACAACACGCAAAGAAACCTGAACCCTAATTACTGTGTCTTTCATGATGGAAGCAACCCTGATCTATATCTTTTTTCCCCCAATTCTTTCTGGTTTTGTGTTTACAAATAAAAGAATGGAATCACTCAAAGTGAAAGCTGGTATGACAATGGGTGATCCAATGCCCTCATTTATGAATGAATTTTATAAAGAAATAATAAAAGCTAACACCTGCAGAAAGCTTATTAAATCCTGGACACTGTTCTGAGTGATTTACTATTGGTATTTCTTAATTTTCATATAACACCGTTCCAGGTAGATGCTATTATTATTTTTATTTTATAGATCGGGAAACTGAGGCACAGAGAGGCTATGTGGATCCAACATCACCCAGGTAATGGCGGAGTTGGGATCCTACTCAGGCAGTCTGATTCTAGAGCCCACAGGCTGTAGACAGCAGGATAGTAAGTAGATGTATGGAGCCACAAATTGGTAGATCTTCAAAAGTGGTAGATGAGAAGGAAGGAGGAAGAAAATGAGCAGTAACACAAAAAGATAAACATCATTACATCTTGGGGAGGGTGGAATCCTTTCTGTTCTACTCTAGAGAAAAGCCATTTGGAAAACAGTAGCTAGAGGAAATAGCTTTTTTATTTTAATTTTTGTATTTTCTAGATAACAAAAAGCAACTCAGTGGCTTGGTGAACTTTAGAGCAGTAGTTCTTCCATCAATCACAGGGGCCTTTGGAAAGCTAACTAAAACAGCCAACTTAAAAAACACGCTTGCATGCGTGTGCGCACAATTTTCAGATACAATTTCTGAAGGTTTATGAACATCTTGAAGTTCACTTATACCAGAGTCCTCACCTTTAGAACTCCTGCCTCATAACAGTGGACTTGTGATTTTAATGAGTCTCTTTCATAACCCTTTGGAGTGTAGTTTTCTAAGTTCTTCCCTGTGTCCCTTGTACCATGTGACCCAGTAGGTAAAAGTACTATGTCCAGTACTATGCTGGCTTAGGCTGAAACAAATTCTTTCTAGTCCATTTTAAGAGGGAAGCATTCACTTAGGGACTAAATTTCAGAAGTCTTTACATCTCTTCAATTAACATTCATTATTTGTGACAATATTTATTAAACTCTTTTTAATGATCCTAAATATCCTCAACATGATAATTTCTCCATCGTCTACAATGTTTTGGGCACGTGTGTGTGGAAGAAAGGATTGTGGCAAGACCTGAGCAAAGGAGAAAGCAAACGTTTTGTTTCTGACGTTCGGCCAAAACTTTCCATCTTAGGCCATGCCACAGTCTCACTTTCCTGCTATCCTGTCCCCCAACTGGTCACAGTGCTTTTTTTTACCACATTAACTGTCATGTGAGTTGTATTTAACTCACGCTAGTTTTGAGCTCCGGTCTTCATGAGACATATGTAACTCACATATCTCTTTACCTTGGGAGTGGAGTGAACTGTTTTTCAAGTTGCATATAACCCATGCACAGAAAATAAAAAATAACAAATTTTTCATTAAATTAGAAAGGATTGTTTTGTTTTTGAAGTTTTTATTCTATTTTCGTAATAAAACACCGTGGCTCCAAGGAAAAATTTTTTTTTTCTAGTGTGGCAGTCAATGGGTTAAAAACACTTCTGAGTACTTAGCGCTTCCCACTACTGTATACAGAGCTCCAGTGGCTTGCCACTCATTGTGCACAGATTGGAGATAAAACTCCCTAAAGCTTATTAATTCCAGTAAGCTTCCCGATCTATCTCCTATACAATTGGCCCATCTTCTCTCACACTCCTCTCCTTTTCTCTCTCTGAGCCTCTCTCAGATCTTTGAACAGATCTCGTTTCTGCAACTTGGCATATAGAGTTCCCTCACACAGAACAATCTCTCTCCTGTATTGCCTCCTTCTCACCTTTGCCCAGCAGTTATTCATCCTTCAGGTGACCGCTCAAATGTCTCTCCGTTAGAGAGGTTTTTCCCAAACTTCTAACTAGGTTAGAAACCACTTCTCTACCCACCCTGTATACACTGTTTAGTCTTAGAGCATCTTGTTCTTAGTCTTACACTCACCACATTTGACTATATTGCTTGTTCGATGTCTATCTTCCTGCAAGATTGTAAATTCTGGAAAATTGGGAATCTGTATTCTTTTTTTTTTTTTTTTTT
>NW_012140524.1:11884100-11884933 GCF_000956105.1 Propithecus coquereli | reverse complement strand
TGGCAGTGAGGGATTTTTTTCCTTCCTAAAACATTGTTTGTTTTCTTGGATATGAATACATTTCCTTGTTTGCCACAAAACATTGTAAGATGGCTGGAGAGTACGACATTCATTTTATTCATGAAGAAACTGATATTCCAGTAGTTTAAGGGATTTTTTTCCCCAAGTTTCAGAAATCCATGACCTTTGACTACAAGTTCTGTGTTCTTTCATCTACAGGACATTTCCTTAGACAACGTAGGTTTTAATATTTAATTCGTATGTGGTAGTAAAAAAGAGAATTGGCCTTGGAGACCTAAATCCTGATCCTAACTCTGCCATTTGCTTGATCAGGTGATGCCCCTATGTATCCATTTCCTCTATGAAATAGAGGAGTTGAATTCAAGATGCCTCATATCACTGCTATGAACTGCAGGGAAGTAAAAGGTCAAGGTAATTAAATTTGAAGAAACTATAACAGCAATGAATTGTTGGGGGTAAACACAATAATTGTTCATTTATATAAAAATCTCTAACAAAATCAGACTGTGATAAAAATTAAAATAAAGATATGTTGAAGATGACGTCAACTTTGGTAAATCACATTGTGGGTCCCTCTCCACCAAAAAAAAAAAAAAATCCTTTCCCCTTGAAGGGGAAACGATAGAAAATAAGTACCAAAGGCAGCATAGGGGGTGAAAAATAAATGTATTCGTTCTTCATTAAAAAAAAAATCCATTAAACATTTTCTATGTGCCAGGCACTGTTCTAGGCCCTGAGATTGGCACATATGTCACTGGGATATAAGATCCATGGGATAACTTAGTTTCATGAGCACGTTCCCAGCACCCAGG
>NW_012140524.1:11859855-11884050 GCF_000956105.1 Propithecus coquereli | reverse complement strand
TGACTACAAGTTCTGTGTTCTTTCATCTACAGGACATTTCCTTAGACAACGTAGGTTTTAATATTTAATTCGTATGTGGTAGTAAAAAAGAGAATTGGCCTTGGAGACCTAAATCCTGATCCTAACTCTGCCATTTGCTTGATCAGGTGATGCCCCTATGTATCCATTTCCTCTATGAAATAGAGGAGTTGAATTCAAGATGCCTCATATCACTGCTATGAACTGCAGGGAAGTAAAAGGTCAAGGTAATTAAATTTGAAGAAACTATAACAGCAATGAATTGTTGGGGGTAAACACAATAATTGTTCATTTATATAAAAATCTCTAACAAAATCAGACTGTGATAAAAATTAAAATAAAGATATGTTGAAGATGACGTCAACTTTGGTAAATCACATTGTGGGTCCCTCTCCACCAAAAAAAAAAAAAATCCTTTCCCCTTGAAGGGGAAACGATAGAAAATAAGTACCAAAGGCAGCGTAGGGGGTGAAAAATAAATGTATTCGTTCTTCATTAAAAAAAATCCATTAAACATTTTCTATGTGCCGGGCACTGTTCTAGGCCCTGAGATTGGCACATATGTCACTGGGATATAAGATCCATGGGATAACTTAGTTTCATGAGCACGTTCCCAGCACCCAGGAGAAAATGCTCCATCAGTGTTTGTTAAATAGAGAGAAAAGAAGGAAGAAGGGCCTCTGCTCAGGTGCGGCAACTTGTGCGAAGGTCTTCTGGACTGATTCCTGGGGATGAAGAGTTACCTCCAATTTTTTCCGCCAACAAGCTATGTCCTTGAGTTCCTGCCTGCTCTGTGCAGAAAACCTTTATTGCAAGATACACTCTGGGATTCACGTGTAGTAGAGATGGCTCCGTTCCCAGGAACTTTGACCATATTTAAAAACTGGACTGGAAAAATTTGTGACTAGATAAAGGACATTAGAAACAGGTGCCTATAAAACATTTCAGTTTCTCTATAAGGCGGTTTCTGTCCTCTGTGCCTCCTCCTCACTAAATTCCAGAGGAAGACTATGCTTTGTTCTCTTACGTGCATTCTGTCCACTTCTACATAGGCAGGATTGATTTTTAATTTTGATTTTTTGAATTTTACGAATGCATACACATGAGAGCTTTGAACAACTAGAAGAAGGTGAAAACTAGAACAGATGCTACACGTAATCCTCTAATTTTGAGATTATGCTGGCCCTTATCAGCCAAAAGTAATGTATCATATTCATGTTATTAATATCATTTCAGAGCCTTTAAATTACTGTAATAAACATGTAATAATAAACATAAATTTAGACATAAACATGCAATATATCACATCACGTGTTATCAGTTCAGATCTTTTAAATTACCCAGGTCATCACTGCCATTTAGCTAGCATAATGTGGCCTGATCCTTCACAATCTTGACAAACTCAGCCTTCGAAACCGTTACTTTTCTTTGCTAATGTTCCCTCAATAGTCTTGACATTTTTAAACTAGAGAATATCAACCCACAAGGAATTGTTTCTATAATTTTACAGATGATTCTATTATTAATGAAATTAGATTGCAATTCTCTACCTTGCATTCTCCCACCTAGCACAAATGAGGTTATACCTTATTAGGAAGTTCATTTAATTTTTATCAATTTGATTTCTTATTTTATAATTTCTATATATGCATAGCATTGAAGAAAAAATTACTTTCATTCTTCTGAATAGGAGTGCAATATTGAGCCTTCTGAACAGCTTCTAAATTAAAACTTTAACTTCAACCTAATCTTAAATTATTAGAAAACATTATTAAATACTTTATATAATCACTAACAGTATATAGAGTTAATGTTTCTAATTGTTTCTGATCACAGATAGTTCTTCCTAAATTAAAGCATTTAATTATGCTTTTTTGCTGAGAAAAATCATAAAATAAAAAACATAAATGTCAACTTTTTATTTCTATCTGTTATAACATGGATTTGAAATCTTAATTTAATTGTACATTCCCTGACAATGATTAATATTTGCAACTGTCTCCCTCTTCAACACATACACAATTCTGTTTTCACTGCCTGTTGAAATTGACAAGGTTGAATGCAGCCTGAATTTATATTTCACTTAAATGCTTTCCTCACTGACTGGTAATTCATAATCACTAGAAAGTCATCTGTGAAATCTTAATCTATATTCTTCAGTAATCTGGCAAATATCTCCCTTCAGGAGCAGTACACACCTTTATTGGTCACTTCCCAAGCAACTTCAAAGAGCAGTAAATTCTCCACGGGAAGTTCTTCAACTTCCCACTGGGGAAGCCCACTCAGGGATGTCACAGACAAGGATCGGCCACGGAGCATTCTTTTTCCTGTCCTCTGAGACTTCTTTGGATCCCTGTTATAATTAGTTGTAATCCCAAGAGAGGTACACTTAGAGTTGCAAAATTTATCAGGCTTTGGTAACTTCTCGTAGGAGAGTGAAACTAGCAGAGTGAAATCTTATGTGCTTCCCAGAGAATTCCTGGTTGAAGGAGGAATTCTCAGGTCCTCCTTCCAGTCTTTCTGGGAAGGTCTGGTGAGGACAATATCTATCCAATCAATATCTACCCAAACAACCAGAGCAGTCAACAGTGAATCCGTGGCTCAGGGTGTAGGCAGGCACCTTCTGGAATAAGCTGAGCATGACACAAGTTCAGCCTTTTAGCCCTTGTCCTTTTGACCAAACTCCCAGACGCATAGTCACCAATGGTTATTGCATCATTTCCAAAGTAATCCAATATTAGCAATTCCCCTGATAAAGTTTGCAGACCTCTTTAGATTATACGTAGAATTGATTTGGACACATTTCTATGCTTTCAATCTATTTCAATTTCCTAAGTATTATTCTTTCTTTTCCTTCTTATTTCTAGAGCTTTTTAAAAAAAATTTCTAGTTATTTTACCTACAAATTGAATTGTGATGATAGGCATAGATCTTTATCCCCCTTTTCTTAATCACTTTTATTAAAATTTTCCCTCTGAAAAAACATAAGTCTCAGTATGTCTTTGAGTATAGCATATAAGGAATGTGATTTTGACTGATCAATGATAATCAGTCCATAATTTTAAAGGGGTAGTAGGAATTAATTTCAGTCATGTTTGTACATTTACCTCAAATATTATCAAATTGATAGAGAATAATTCAATGGATGCAAAAATGTTCAAATATGGGAAGAAAATTACAAAAGAAATTAGTTTCTATTGATTAAATATCATCAGGATCTCATTGCAGATAAATGCCATAAATTTGCTTTTCCATGTGTTTCTATGCATGTATGTATGTGCCACACACACACTCTACTTTGTTCCTAAAAGGTGTTAAGACATTCACAAGCATACTTAATTTTGAACCATCTTACTTTACAGATTTAGCTGAAGCTCACACAAAATATCCTTCACGTTAGAATTCAAGTCAGAATTGTCATAAAGAAATCCTATTTTATAGACATTTCTTAGGTCTTTAACCATTTTCTATACAGTTGGTCTTACTGACTTAGGCCTATTTTAATGACTCAAGGTAGACAAAAAAAGCTTTCATTATGTGATATTAATAAATCTATGTAGATCAAGTACATTGAATATATAAGCCAAGCACGATGGCCAAAGCCTGTAATCCTGGCTACTTGGGAGGCTGAGGCAGGAGGATTACTTGAGCCCAGAAGTTTGAGGCCAGTCTGGGCAACATAGCAAGATGTTATCTCTAAAAATAAATAAATATGTCTTCCATGATTTTGTGACATATCCGATTCTTATCTTTGTATGTAAAAGTAAGTTTAAGTAATTAGTTCATTATCCATTTGTCTGAGTTGTGAGAAAAAGACTACTAATCAAAGAAAATCAAGTACTAACATAGTAAGGATATGAGCCAAATTTTCAAAATGACTATCTCCTTTATAAAATAATTTGCTTGTGTTGATATAACCTTTGAGAGTCCTGCAAATACAAATTCCAATAAAACCAAACAGAAGGACATGTTGACTGGTATGAGAATGGGATGAGAGGGTGATGATAGAGCTTCCAGTTTGCAGTGTTCCGTCTCAGCAACCTTGAAATTGGTTTACCCAGTGTTGCACAGGCCGTCACAGATGCCAGACATCAAGTGCTTGGTTGTGAATTAGGCACCCATGGGGTCAAGTCCAGTTGGCCACTTATCAGCTAAGTAACCTTGAGCTAATTTCTAACTAAGTTTTGGTTTTCTTATTAAAATGGGATGAGATAATCTATACAAAGGATTTAATGTAGTGCCGGGTACTGTGCCAACCATTTTAGTGCTTGCAGCCTTATTTATAACACATATGGTGGTCTAGTTAATGCCTCTCCAATGGCAGTGGTTACCCTGGAGAGAAAAGGGGTAAAAAGGAGGCTGACTTTTCTTTAATTTTTTGAATATTGTACCATATGCATATATTACCTGCTCAAATGTTAATTACCTAAAATACTTTCAAGTAAAATGACCTTAGATAAATGAAAATCTTTCATAGCATACTAAATGTAAATAAGTAGGATGTAAAGTAAAATAAATAGCGTGACTCAATTTTGTAAAAAGGTACATATGGACTTCTATTGATGAAGTATATATAAATGGAACACTGGAATAGACATAAACAAAAGACCAAGAGGCTACATCGTAAAACTACTATGATGGTTTCCTTTAAGAGGTAATAATTATCATTAATATTAATATTTATGTGATATTTTTTGTTTACTTGTGTTCTACAAATTTTCTGCAGTAAACATGTATGCATACATATACATCATACATAGGATAAATAAAACAGTTTTCTAAAGTTTAATCATATCACCTCTTGGTTGTTTCACACATTCTGACTCTTATTGTTCTGATTTTTTGGAATTCCTGGTCTTTGGTTCCTATCTAATGTTTTGTGGCAAGTTTTGTTACAGTCTAGGCAACACAGTGTCTTCTAATGACCCTCATCATTGACTTACTTTTTTGATCCTGTTATTCTCAACATGAAGTTACTTTTTGTCAGTTCTTTGCTTTTTGGTGGCAAATACCACTTTCAAAATTGCTCCTTGATTCAAGAGAGGTAAAATAAATGGAACCATATGAAATATGTCCATGGGATGTATCTTCATCCATCCATGTTATCTGGATGAATTCCCTTCTTTCAGACATATATACGGAGATAGGCAGCCATGTATGCAATCAGATTTGGAGGGGAATCAGGGAAAGTTCTCTGCCTCCCATAACCTCCAACACTCTCCTCTAAGGTCTGTGCTGAAAGCACAGATTGTTTTTCTTTTTTTTTTTTACTCAGTCCCCATAGGGACTTTCAAAAATTGCCAATGCCAGCTACATTACAAGTCAGCATGGCGGGGCATTGGATAAAGTTTTCAGTTAGCAATAATCGCGCCTTGGGTAAACCTCATCGGCTACGATACTGCCACTACCCAAGGATGAAAGCACAAATTGTTGAGCTGGAAGCAGAACAGTCACCCAGGCAGAAAGGGTGATGGGGTTTCTCTAAGGTGGGAGAAGGACTCTCAGAAGTCCCTTATCCTGAATTTCATGCTCACACTAACATTTTATCATTCAACGAAAAGAGGTGAGAGGGCAATTTGGAAGAAATGAAGACTTGTATTTGGTTCCCCTGGTAAGTATTCCAGTAGGGGTCACTAGATACATTTAGAAAACCACACATTTGCTTTGACATTTTGGAATATTCTTTGAAGTCTTTAGGACTTCCAAGGCTTGATTAGCCTGCACCTGCATATCCAGAATGACTCTAGTCACTGAGGATATTTTTAATAAACAGTAGACAACTTTCTGCCTTATGTAGACACAAAGACATTAATCTTATAAACGAATAAACAAGTTATTATATTTCAGGTGTTGCTAAGTTTCTGAAGAAGAAAAACTCCAAAATGGTGGAGTGTTATTGGATAGAAATGGGTGCTTCTATGAGGAAGCCAAGAAAGACCCTTCTGAGGATACTTGAAATAAGGCATAAATGATGAGAGAATGGCAACACTTGTCGATCTGGGAGAAGCTATAGCAAAGGCTTTAACTTTTATAGGGACAGAAAGAAGACCAATGTGGCTGGAGCCCAGAGCATCATGAATGAAGGGAAGTCTGGAGGGGAAGCGGTCAGAAGAGGTCAGAGGAAATCAGGGAACAGATCACAGGGAAGCTGTTGAGAACTTGGATTTCATCCTGGTTGTAAAGGGAAGTCATAGGAAGGTTTTAAGCAGGAGAGTTTGCTGTACAAAAAATGGAATGTTAAGAAGGAC
Organism: Propithecus coquereli; assembly: GCF_000956105.1. NCBI lineage: Eukaryota > Metazoa > Chordata > Mammalia > Primates > Indriidae > Propithecus > Propithecus coquereli. The sequence continues at coordinate 11,877,784 of NW_012140524.1, read as the reverse complement.
ACGAAAAGAGATTTGGGGACTGAGGTTGTGAAGCCTACATATCAGTCACAAATTCTAGAATGGAAAACTTTATCCCTTTCATACATAATCTCTATTTTCTTCTCAATGTTATAAAAGCAGCAATGACAATGAGTTATTTAGCATTCAGTCTTTTCTTCTTAAGGTTAGAGTATCCTTTGGCATCTCTATATAATTCTATTTTTATGTTCTCTTCTGTCCACTGTTTGTACTTTATAATGCATGTGTTGATGTTGTGACTACAGAAACTGAATTTAAATGGAGAATTAAAAAGCAATATGTCAGGTATTGAGATCATGATCCTTGCCCTTGTGAAGTTAGCATTCTAGCAGAAAAAGCAGATATTAAACAAGTATTTAAAGGGCTTTGAGGGTATTGAATGAAATACAGGGGCTATGAGAGCACGTAACAATAGAGGTCACCCAATTTAGAATACTAAGAATGACCTCCCTGAGAAAATAATATCTGAATTGAGATACAAACAGGGGGAAAGGTAAGGATGCAAGAGGGTTCCAGGAAAGGAACTAGCACATGCCAAGATTAATAGACATAAAGTATGTGGTAGATTCAAGGAATTAAAAAATCAGTATGATTAAAAGATCAGATTCAGAGACATTGAGATAGAATATGATGTGGGAATGAATCTGGAGAAGTGGGAAGGGGCTAAGAATTTTGAATTTATCCCAATAATAAGGAAAAGCCATGATAGTATTGCATTATTTTATTTTTATATTCTTTTAATTTTTAAGTTGAAGTGGAACACATAAATAGTAAAGTGCAGAAATTGTAAGCCCTGTGAATTATCCCAAAGTAAACATACTTCTGTAACTGCCCAGTAAAAAATTGGAACCAGGGCAGAGTGAATTTTTCAAAGAAATTTTTCAAAGAACTGATTCCATGGTATGCCGTGTTTCAAACAGTGAATCATTCTAAAGACTTGCATTTTCCAAAGATCACTGTCCCTGCACAATTGAGAATGGATTAAGGAGAGATAAAACTTCAGGTGATGTGTTTGTAGCATTTTGGAGATGCATTATAAGAACACTTGACTCCTGAAAATTCAATTATATCTGCTAGACAAAGAGAAAAACAAGAAACAATACTTAAAACAGCCTGGGAGAATCTACTCAATGATGAGAGAGGGGATACCCCAGAGTGAGGAGGAGCCTTTTCTATACAGTTTGTTGTCTCAGAGTCTGAGTATCTCACTGGTGGGATGTGCTCAAGGGTTGGCACACACATTTTGAGAATTTTCACCTTATGTGCTGGCTTTAGAACCCAGTATCAGTAAAAATGACTCTGATTTGTCTAGGCAAGAGATGGTAGCAAGTTGCTCTAGAGTGACGGCAGTGGGATTAGAGAGAAGTGGGTAGTGAGATGTGTCTAGTTACTGACGGGATGTGGAGTTGATTGGTGGTGGGGAAGGGTCAATGCCCACAACTGAGTAGATGGTCATGCAATGTACCAACGTAAGAAACACTGTGTTGGGGAGGGGAAATAGATTTGCTTGAGAGACTAGATAATGACTTCAGTTTTAGAGGTGGTGAGACTGAGATACCAGCCAGATGCTGAGCAGGAAGTTAGATATTCTGCCTACTCAGAATCTCAGATAAGAGGTCAGAGACACAGCCAGTAAGTGAATCCACGGGAGTCGTGAGATCTCAAGAAGAGGGACTGCAGCGTGGGTAAGGAAGACTGCGTGAAAGTTCAACTTTTAAGGCCGAGGCCGCAATATGGTGCCCTGAGTTTTACTTGGTATGTACACAGTGCTGCAACGAACAGGGCAATCATTTCTCAAAAGAGAGAAATTTCACGTCTGGCCACTCTAGATCCCATGTGCATACTTTCATGGCAACGGTCAGGTGGAGCTGGGTAAATCTGTCCTTTTAATGTCACCACAGTCACCTCAGTCTCCATGGGGCTACTTCCCTCACGCTAAGTGTCAGGTTTCTAGAAAAACAGGAATCTTATGCTTCTGAGTCAATTTTTTTTCCTGTGTACATTTGGCGTTGCTGATCAAGAAGTGGCTAAAGGTAAAGCAAATAATTATCCTTAAATTAACCTTACAATCTAAGCTGACAATGCTCATCTATCACGTTAAAGATGATGAGAGAGAATTTTGTCCTTGACTGTTGAGATTATTTTAGCAGCAGCATAGATTGAGTCTCACCCAGACACCTGGAGCTTGGTTTTGGAATGGAGCTTTTGGTTTGCTGAGCCCTCTTCTCTGGTTTTATTTTAAACTCTTCTTTTGCTGAGTAGAGTATACAAGATGAAGGGATTTGGAAAGGTAACTACAGCCCCTGTGAATAAAGAGGTGAAAGAGTGAGATGTGGGGGAAGAGAAAAGGCAGAGAGATGATGTCTCCCTTCGGAGAGAGCAAGTCATCCAGCTAAATTCAATCCAATCTTGCGTTGCTTTGGTCCTTGTTGCATTCTATGACATCAATGTATGCTCCTTAATCCCATTGCATTTTTAATAAAATCAACATGAAAATAGAGTTTTTAATAAAAGTTAAAAAAAATATACAGAGTCTGGAGCAAAAGTATGTAAAAGTGCAAGTATAAGCCGCCAAGAGCTGAAGCCAAGGCCTGATGATCCTTTGAGTTTATCAGGAAGTCACCAGAGAGGTAGCAGAGTGAAATTGTTAAGAACACAGGCTTAGGAGTCAGGACTTCTTATTAGACTGTAAGGTGGAGGTGATAATATTTACCTCACGAGGTGATCATGAGGATTAAATGAGCATGTTATGAAAGCCTTGGCACATTGTCTGCCAGAGGCTGCTTTGGCTCAGAGTTCAGGGACAGCAATGCAGATGCATGAAGTCAACCCCACGGCCAGCTGGCTCACACTGCTGGCCTGCCTCCTGCCCTGGCCGCCGCTCAGCAGACCATTAGTTGGCGCCATCGAGACTCTCTTTTCTCCAAGCTCCGCCCAGGTGTAGAGATGCTGGTGTGAAAGTTAGAAATATTGAGCTACAGGTTTACTTTTCTGACATTCTCCACCCAGTTTAAGATATGAAATAGTGCAAAATTTTGTTTTCACCGTGGTTTTATATGAAACAGAAGTATATATACTATGCAGAAGCTTATAAGATATACAACAGTGTATACATTACATATATATGAATAAATGCCAAGTATGACAAGAATAACAAGTCAAGTCATATATGTGGCAATGTTAAACTATATTTTTTCTAAAATTGTGTCAGGGAAACAGTGAATACAGTAATGTTATTTGGTTTGTTTTTGTTTTTTTAATATAAAGAAAGAAACTCTAATGTTAGTGCAGCCTGTGCACTAAATTGGTTTCTGTCAGGTGGATGCCTATGGGTAATCACCTTTTTTGTCTTCCATGTCAATGTTCAGTACAGTTAGACAAACCAGAGAATCGGTGCTACCCCACCTTGAATGAAACCCACGACACGAGATCCCAAGTTACTCTTTTACCATCAATGTACATCAGATGCCTCCTTGAGAATATGCATATTTTTTTATTTAGCTGTTTCTGTCAACCTAATAAATTTCTACTTGTGTATGCAGAAGGCATAAAAGCATGATCTCATAAAAAACAAATCCTAGATGCAATCGCGTTAGACCAAGAGGAAAAGTAGTAACAGTCATCAACACCACCCAGCCCTACTGTAATCATAATTCTGTGAGAAAACTAGATTTTAAGATTTAACGTTAAACTATATTAGCATTTAAAGTTTTTTTTAAATTATGTCTTTCACAAGATCAGTACTGGGTTATTTCTTAATAACTGTACTTGGAAGAGAAGAAGTATTACTTTATGACATTGGCAATTCCATATGCACTTTGGACTAGGAAACAAACTGTTCTTGTAACACTGAAATGGCTCTCAGGAAATACTGTGGAATCACTTTCCCAAGTGATTATAAAACTCTTTGGTGTTGAGTTAGGTCAGAAGGTTGAGAAGTAACAGAACAAGACTCTGCCTCAAAAAAAAAAAAAGAGCCTGGTTTTGATTCTTTTTTGAATGTGTGATCTCCAGCAAGTTTCTTTGAATGAAGTCAGTATTTAACCAAATGTGTCCATTGTTGCCTATTAAAACTACAATTGAATGAATACATCAATAATTTATTAATGAATTAATGATAAAGGTAATGCTGCTTTCTCTATTACCCACAAAGCATGTTAACATTATTATGGTAAAAAAAAAGGTTTTCCTTAATTTTTTTAGACATGATATTTAGAAACTTTAACTTTGCTAATAAAATCAAAAGTGTATTTCATGAATGAGGGAAGCTTTAAAAATGCTTACTTTTTAGACTGTGTACTAAACCGGTTTCTCATTTATTCTACAAACAGCCATCTGGCTGGAGAACACAAATTTCCCAGCTTTCTGGAGACCAAGTGTAGACATGCAACTAATTTTCACCAAAGGAATGTGAGCAGAATTGATTCATGACCTTGACTTCAGTTTTCCCCCAAATGCCATAATTTATAAAAAAATGTTTTCTTCCTAAAAATATATCACGTAACATCATAATTAGCTAAAAAGCAGTTCTTACATAAAAGGCAGCATATACTTGAGGCTGGACCAGTCAGAAAAGATGAATGAGCTACAGATACCGCTCAAGTAATGAATATTCAGGAAGTAAAGTCTCTTCTAAAATAACCAAGGAAGAGTTAAAATTCAAAGCAACTTACTGTCTATTAGGCAATTCATCTAGCAGTTCATACCTTCGAGGGAAAGATGGGCAAATATATGTAGACACTAGGTTAGAGATATGACATTAAAAACTGTTGTGATGATCACTAAGGTGCTCACATGGTAGTAATATTCACTGAGTGCCGGTCAGGTGCGAGGGGGGTGATGGGGGGTAAACTCACAACTAACGGATGCGGAGCGCACTGTATGGGGGAAGGGCACGCTTATAGCCCTGGCTTGGGCGATGCAAAGGCATTATATGTAACCAAAATGTTTATACCCCCATAATATTCTGAAATAATAATAATAATAATAAAACTGTTGTGATGAGTTCTTATATCGTAGGCCAAATTAACTTCTGGATTGAGGTTCAAAAATACCGTTTGTTCTGAAAGTGTTTATTGCATCAACTTTGCTACTGGTTAAAATTAGGCCTTGATTCAAGAATAGCACATATAGTTTTCATAAGAATTCTTGTGGAAAAATATAAAAAGATCTTGGGAGTAGTTTTTAAAGTTTGTCTCAAACCATATAAATTTTCATTAGGAGTTTGAAAATATCCAAATACTTTTATAGGAGAAACAATTTACATATTTGAAACTGGCTAAATTCTATAAATAATGAAGAATGGCTTTTTAAGTTTTTATGAATTATTAGTTCAATCTCTGTGATAGTTCATCACCCCACAGGAGCTTTGAGGACATGCTGGGACATGTGTATCTGTCTGTGAACATGTGTATGCAATTACAAATTTTATTGTAATTCTGTAAAATATTAGAAACTCACCTCAACCAAAACATACATTTAAAATAAATTTTTTTTGGTCTGCTTTGGAGAGCAGCAGGGCGGTTTGTAGAATAACAGGAAGAGAAAGTTATTATCTGTTCTAAACACCTGTTTCTTTCTCTTTTTTTTTTTTTTTTTTGAGGGTTTCCGAAGAACGTAATTGCTAGACTTTTACTCTTCTTAGGATGATAATTGTTCACCAAAATGATATTTTTGAAAAACGTCCTCATGGAGAATAGACCTTCTTAAACCTGCCTAAGCAGTCAGGTAGAAAGGGATTGATCCTCTTCTGCTGCAATTAATTCATTCTCTAAAGTCAACATACTACACAGAAATTGGACTTGTTAAAACAAAATTCTCTGAGAAACGCTGCTCACCCAGCTTCTTAGTGAAAACTCCTGGACAATAGAAGCTTGAGTGCAATCAGGAGCATTCACCCAGTTGAGATATTTAAAGCATAGTAATATTTGGAGTATTTTGTTCATTTAGAATTTTATGAAGATGACAGGATTAGGTAAGAATGACTGAATTCACAATGAGAATTCATATATGAATAACATAAACAATTTTTTAAATATTTGACCTAGCATAATCTATGCAGCAAAATACAAATGATAGTTGCATTATTCATTTCTAGTTCCTTCCTTGCTAGAAATTGCCAAAAGCCCTGACCAAGAAGTGACTGGGAGAATATCTTTCTTCTCGTTATTCTGAACCTCTCTTCTTTCGCTGATGCTCAGGTTTTACCGATGCTTTCTTTCCCAAATGTTTTCTCGCAATCTGTTCGTCTCATGCCACTCCTTACTGGGAATGGTTATCTTATGTCAGAGTCCTTTATTAATACTTCCAAACTTTAATTCTGCATCTGGAAATGTTCAAAGTTTACTTCAAGCCTGGAGTCGTATCAATTTTTCTCTTAAATATGTCTCAGAGGAGTTCATTTCCCCTGCTACCTGCACTGCCACTGTGATCCAGCCGCCCTCATCTGTAACCTATGACCTGTGAAGTAAAATAAAATCTTAAGGCTCCCGCCTACCAGCTGACTGAATGGACCCCCTCTTGGCCAACGGTGTATCCTAAAACTAAATTGCCTGTCACGAGGAGAGAGGTCAGACAAGTCTCATCATGCCCCCTCCCTTCTTGAAGACATCCTTATAACCCATTAACAGGCCTAAGTATATGCAAGACAAACCTGCAGGTCCTCAATTTACACAACAATTATGTCTGGTGGCTTATCTCTGATTAACAGACTTCCTTATCTTAAAACATTCCAAGCCTTTAGACAAAGCTTCATGTCTTTAACCAATTACAAGTGAAAGAATCTTCAAACCCACCTATAACCTGTAAGCGCCGCCCCCACCCCTTCAATATGGCCCACCTTTTCAGGCCAAACCAGTGTATGCATTCCACATATTGATTTATGACTTTACCTGTAATTCTTGTCTCCCTGAAATATATAAAACCAAACTGTAACCCAAACACAGCCCAGTCCACTGGCTCAAGGCTTCTTGGGCATGGCTCCGGGTCATGGTCCTCAAATTTGGCTCAGAATAAATCTCTTTAAAATTATTTTACGGTTTGGCTTCTTTTCTGTTGACAAAACTATAACTTATAACCTCGTCTGGAAGGCTGCCTTCGCCCCCTGACTTGCCCTAACTGGCGTCCCCACATTTCCCTAGCTCTCCTCTGCAACTCCCACCCACCCCGCCCTCCAATACGCACTTGTTTTCCACACAGGGGCCAACGTAATCACTTCCTGGGAAGCTATGACCACACCCAACACCACCACAACAATCCCCCTTCCCTCCCCTGCCACCCAGAGAAAAACAAAACAGCAATTCATTCAGATTCTCCTTGGCAATTCAGGCAATTTAATACCAGAAGGATGAATATTTTCATGATATTAAGTCTTCCCACCCAAGAATATAAAATATCTATTTATTCTTGTCTTTTCAGTAGCAGTTTTATTATTTTCTTCATGTAAGTTTTTACTTTTCTTATTTGATTTATTCATGGGTATTTCAGAGCTTTATTCATTACTGTAATATGTAAAACGAGATTTTTTATTTCAGTTTTTAGTTTTGTTATAGTATGGAGTGTGAGAAATGACCACTTAAAGACCAAATTGAGCCGAATTATGAGTCTTTATTAGCTGGCCAACGACCACCCCTGCCCTGTCAGAGTACAGGTACAGAGAATGGTGGGTAGCCGAAAAAGCAAGGGGGTCTTATACTATTCTAAGATGGGCTACATGACATGAGGTACGGGGAAGTGGGACAAAGACGGGAAGTGGGACAAATTACATCATACATTCCATAACCGTGGGGTCCGAGACCTGCCTCGGACCACCTACTCCGCTTAGGAGCGACTGATTATAATCTTTAAAGCAAGCAGGCATAGAGAAGCAGATAACATTAGTTAGGTTAAGGACCATGCTTTCTCCAGTTAAGCAAGCACAGTAAAACTTCAACCGTAGGCAAGACAGCTGGAAAGTTTAAACAAACAGTTATAAGAAACAATCAGTCTCAGCTTGATCACTTTGTTTTCCATCCTTAGCCACTAGGACAAAGTACGTGAGTACATTCTTCCCAAATGAAGCAACGGCGCTAAATTTTAACTTAGGACAGCCCCGAAGGCAGAATAGAGGCAATCTACTTTAAAGTCAGCGCGTGATTTCTTTGATTCTCTTGTCTAGTTAAGTGTTAACCCACAAATCTCAATATATTTCTAATCTAACATCATAACCTACTACATTTGTGGGGCCAATTCATTCCCCACTGGTTTTCTGGGTAATCAAATCTTTGCTTCTGTATTACAAATCATCTTCACAGATACGATGATAATGGGTGCAGAGCACCATTAATTTTACACTTTGGATACGTTTTTGCACATATGTCAAGAGGCAGTTGATTATACAAGGGCCAATTAATAATGCCAATAGGAATAGGATCAAAGGGCCAGCTACTGCAGACAGGAGAGTAGTTAGCCATGGGGACCATGTGAAAAGGTTTTTGTACCAGTTATTATCAGCATTTAATTGTTCTTCCCTTTCTCTTATTCTATTCCACACCTGGGAAAGCCTGTTCTGGATTACTCCTGAGTGATTAGCATAGAAACAGCAAGTTTCTCCTAAAGCGACACATAAGCCTCCCTGTTTTAAAACAAGTCCAACCCTCTCCTATTTTGTAGTACTACCTCAGCTAAGGAATCTACTGATTGTTCTAAGTAGCTAATAGACTTTTCTAAGTCACTTAAATCTAGATCCACTTGGTGGCTTAGCATCTTAAAGTTTTGGTTTCCAGTGATGAGGGCCGTGGTGCCCACAGCAGCAGAGCCTGCAATGCCTAGTCCTATTAATAAAGGCACCAAAACCGGGGTGGCTCTTCTTATACGCCAGGTAGTGGAAGCTTGCAGATGTTCTCTACCTCCCTCGCAAGAGTAGAAGTACACTTGTGGAACAACATGAGACAGAATACAAAGATCTTGTTTTTGTACAATTATAGAAGGCCTTACACATGGAGTGATTCCTGTAGCGCATGCAAACCACGTGCCATTTGGAGCCACCAATAGTGGTTCAGACTCAAGAGTCTGTACAGCTATTTATTTGGATAGTAGTATTACAGGATCCTGAGTAAGAGGACCAGGCTAAGGTAAAACCCCGTGGGTGGACGCAGGTCCCTTGCCCTTGCAGGTCCTCTAACGTCAACTTGGGCTTTTGGCCCCACCTGCACAAATGCTGTTTATGTGCATCTTTGGTAGTCATATTTTTAATATAATTTTCTCCTTGGCCAAGGGGCCGATTGGCCCCAATGCCAACATAAAAAGGGAGCTCAGGTTTTAAGCAAAGCCAACAATGCTTAGTTATATTAGGCTTAGTTTGATTAATAAAATTATAAACAGAATTTAGTAGGTTAAGCAAAGGCTGTCTGCGGGGATCTGGCAGTAAGTCCTGCACAGGGGTGGTTAGCATCGTCGGGGGGCATGATGGAGATGGCAATACTGGCCCCAGATATATCTCTTGGTTCGGACCTATAGGATTGAGCTGCCAAACTGGGGTGAATCTTTGTATAGTAAAATGGATTACTGGATCATTAGAGCCCCCTGTCGTGACATACAATCTAAAGCCCCAAGTTTTCCCCGACGCCCAGGCCTGATTTTGCCATTGCTTAGTATTTATGGTCACAGGGTTACAAGTTCTAAGAGAGTTACAAGTGGGGGTTCTCCGTACCAGTAAAATATCAGGATCATTGTTTTCCTAAGAGGCCATAGTTACGCAACTCCACTTCGCACAGTGGTAGTGCCCCTCTGCCTGACAGTGTGGAGGGCCTGCAGCAGGGCAAGCACAGGACTGAGAGTCCTGCAGGCCTTTTTCCATATGGATGGATCCACATCCACATGCAGCTTCTAGCCTGCCCATTCAGGGATTCCCTGGTACGGAGCCTCCCCCACCACAGGTTTATTGTATTTTTCTCTTAAAAGGAGGCACAGGTCAAAATGGAGAAGAGGTGGAAATAAAGTTGAATTTTGAGTTACCACAGTGCCATCTACAGTTCGTGTGAGCACCTAAGTGTAATTTACAGGATGATGGGGGCTTGCCCCGACTAGAACAATCAAAGTGCTCCAGAAGTGTGTTTTAAAAGTCTTATCTTTAACGGCTCCTCAGTGGGTTGAGCCGGAGTCGCCTTCTTGATCTGGGTACGGTGAATCCAGTGGCGCTTTCCTGCGACTTTCACGGCTGTTGGGGTGGTGAGGATCACCGGCAGAGGTCCAGTCCACTTGGTCTCTAAAGTAGCCGGTTGAAGCTTCTTTATCCAGATGAGATCTCCAGGCTGCACCTGGAATGAAGCTTTGTCAGAGGGAGGGTTAGTAGGTCTAGGGTGAGCAGCCCTTACTAAATCTTGAGTTCGTTGGGCACTGAACTGCAGAACCTGCAAGGACATAAGAAGGGAATGATTATTTAATTCTGTTACCTTGTCCTCCCCCAACTTAGGAACGAGTGGGGGAGGACAGCCAAACATGATTTCATATGGAGCTATTCCTTTCACATAAGGAGTACATCTAACTCTTAGCAACACAAAAGGAAGGAGACTCACCCAGTCTTCTCCTGTCTCTACTCTCAACTTACTTAATGTCTCTTTTAGAGTCCTATTCATCCTTTCCACCTGCCCTGAACTCTGAGGTCTATAAACACAATGTAATTTCCAATCAATCTGCAGCACCTAAGCCAGCAATTGAGTTGTCTTAGCGATGAATGCCGGGCCATTGTCGGACCCCAATACTAGTGGGAGGCCAAATCTGGGAACAATTTCAGTCACCAACTTCTTTACAACTATCTGCTGTCTCTGACTTCGTAGGAAATGCTTCTGCCCATCCAGAGAAAGTGTCAACGAACACAAGCAAGTAATAATAGCCGTATTTGCCTGGTTTTATTTCTGTAAAGTCTACCTCCCACTGTTCCCCCGGGGCTTGTCCCCTTAACCTGGTGGGGGGGGGAGGATTTGTCCCTTTACCTGAGTTGACTTGTGCACAGGCAAGACATTTTGTCATTACCTGTTGAACCATCCAATGCAGCCGAGGGATGTAATAGTCCTTCTGGAGAAGTTCTGTTAATTTCGTGCTGCCAATGTGGGTGCCTTGATGTACTTGCCTGATCAGGTCTCATCCCAGGTGTTCGGGAACTAAGATTCTATTGTCCGGGAGGATTTTCCAACCTCCCATAGTAGTTATAGTCTTTAAGTCTCCTCCTAATTTAACTTCTTCTTCAGTATAAGCCAGAGAATGCAGCAGGAGCCGCTCAGGCAAAACAGGGAGAATTTGGAGGGGCCCCACTGGATTTTGCGAGACTTCTTTAGCCATCGCATCAGCAAAAGCATTTCCTCTTGCCATCGGGGAGTCGGTGGTTTGGTGCCCCTTGCAGTGGATAATAGCCACCTTTTTCAGCAACCAGATGGCTTCTAATAGGGCCGGGATTTCAAGTTTATTTTTTATCTTCTTGCCTTTTGAGGTTAGAAGGCCTCGCTCCTGGTGGACCGCTCCATGTACGTGAGCTGTTGCAAATGCATATCTACTGTCTGTATAGATATTAACAGTTTTGTTAATATCTTAAGGCTTGGGTTAGGACTGTAAGTTCTGCTTTCTGGGCTGAGGTCCCATGTCCCAAAGCTTGTGCCCAGATAACCCGGTCAGTGGTGACCACAGCCGCCCCTGCATACCTGCCTCCTTCAGACATATAACTGCTTCCATCCTTGTACAGTTCTTCATCAGGGTTAGGCCATGGCTGATCAGTGAGATCTGCCCTCAGATTAGTCAGAGACTCCAATATTTCATGGCAGTTGTGCAGTGGTTCCTATGGCTCATCATCTGGAAGCAGAGTAGCAGGGTTGAGGGAAGCTGTCTTAAGAAGCGAATTCTGGGAGTGTCTAACAACAACACTTGATACTGGGTTATGCGTGAATTGGAAAGCCATCTTTCAGGCCGACTTCTCGGCAGAGCTTCTACTGAGTGAGGGGCGATTATACACAAGTCCTGCCCTAGAGTTAGCTTAGAGGCTTCTCAGGCCAAGACGGCTGTCGCCGCAATGGCCCACACACATCCTGGCCAACCAGAGGCTACCGGGTCCAGTCTTTTGGACAAGTACACAACCGGTCTGTTCCAGGGTCCCAGCTTTTGAGTTAGGACCCCTCTTGCTATTCCTCGGGCTTCAGCAACATATAGCTGGAAGGGCTTGGTCAGGTTAGGCAATGCCAGTGCCTAATCTGCTTGAGACTCTCGAAAGCACTAGACTCAGTCTCAGTCCAGACTAAAGCATCTCCTTTTCCCCCTGTACTGGCATACAAGGGTTTCACTATTTCGGCGAACTTGGGGATCCAGAGTATGCAATAACCCACGGCCCCCAGGAACTCACGTACCTGTCTCTTGGTTTGGGGCTGTGGGATCTTCAGGATAACCTCAATTCTACCCGTAGAGAGAGCTCTCTTCCCTCCCTTCAGCTCATAACCCAGATAGGTTGCCACTTGGGTGCACAATTGAGCTTTCTTTGCTGAAACTTGATACCCTAATTGAGCCAATTCTGTCAGTAAGTCCTCAGTGGCCCTTCTGCAAGTGGCTTGATCCTCCGTGGCTAGGAGGAGATCATCCACATATTGCAAGAGAGTCACTTGCGGATGCTCCTGTCTAAAGTGAACTAGATCTTGACTTAAAGCCTCATCAAACAAAGTGGGTGAGTTTTTGAAGCCTTGTGGCAGTCTAGTCCAGGTTAGCTGCCCCAATATCCTCCCTCAGGATCAGTCCATCCAAATGCAAAGATAGGTTGACTTACTGCGGACAAAGGGAGCGAGAAGAAGGCATTCTTTAAATCCAGCACCGTGTAGGTCTGATGGTTTGGGGGCAGCAAACTCAGGAGGGTGTATGGGTTAGGTACAGTCAGATGAATGGTCTCAATCCTTTTGTTTTCTTCTTGCAGGTCCTGCACTGGTCGGTAGTCGACAGTCCCCGGCTTTTGGACGGGGAGCAAAGGAGTATTCCAGGCTGACTGGCAAGGAACTAAAATACCCGCCTCCCGAAGTCTTTTGATATGGACAGCAATTCCCTTTCTCACTTTCGAACTGATGGGGTATTGTCGAACGTGAACAGGAGTGGTGGTGCTAGTTAATTGAACAATAATGGGAGACCTATGAGAGGCCAACCCAGGTAGGTTGGTCTCTGCCCACACACTGGGAATTTTATTCTGAAGTTCCCGTAAATACGGACTTAAGTCCGGGCATGGGGGAACTTCTTCCGCCAATAGGTACTCCTCTGCTAAGGGGCAGGTGAGGAGCATAAAGGAGGGGCCTTGGCCAAATGAAAGGTCAGCCGTGTCCTCCTGAAAGGTTATGATAGCCCGCAGTTTCCGAAGTAAGTCCCTTCCCAGGAGTGGATATGGACACTCAGGCATCACTAGGAACGAGTGGGTAATCGTCCCTGCACCCAGATCAGTTATTCTGGTCTTAGTCCATGGGTAAGCTTTAGTTTTACCTGTGGCTCCTTGTATTAAAACGTTTTCATCAGACACAGGCCACGCAGCCTTCTGCAGAACCGAATGCATTGCCCCTGTGTCTACCAGGAACTCTACTGGTTTGCCCCCAATATTTAATGTTACCTTGGGCTCCTGGGGGCTCATTAGAATGGAGCCCCGGCCCCGTCATTCTGTACTTTCCACAAGAATAGGGGTGGACTGGTTTTCACTTTGCAGCTGCAGCCTGTGTGGGCAATCTTTCTTCCAATGTCCATATCCTTTACAATAGGCACACTGACCCGATCCCAGGTCACTTCGTCCTTTCTTATGACCCTTCATCACATACTTTCTTTCCTGACTTACCCCTTCCTTTGGTTTCTGGGGCCCGCCCATAGCGGCCACCAGAATCTTAGCCATTTTCTTAGATGGCACAGTTCCGGGGTCCTCCCAGTTGTTGTAAATCTTCTGGGCAATCTCGACCAATTCAGACAGCAACTTCCTTTCAAACCCTTCTAACTTCTGGAACTTCCTTTTAATATCAAGGGCTGACTGAGTAGCAAAGGCAATATTAATAGCATGCCTATTCTCAGATGCTTCGGGATCTATGGGAGTATACAGGCGATAAGCTTCAAAAAGACGTTCTAAAAACACCGCCGGGGCCTCATTCGGCCCCTGCACTGTCTCGCTTACCTTGGATAAATTGGTCGGCTTTTTGGCTGCTGCCCATATACCCCGGAGCAGAGTCTGGTGATACTGATCGAGAGCCCCCCGACCTTCATTCTCATTTGCGTCCCAGTCCGGGCGCATAGAAGGAAACACATGCTCCACCCAAACAGGATCAGTAGTAGGCTGTCCGTCCGGGCCAGGGATCGTCTTGGTTGCTTCCCTCCGAATCCTCTCTCTCTCTTCAGAAGTGAAGAGAGCCTGTAGGAGCTGCTGGCATTCGTCCCAGGTTGGCTGGTGAGTAAAGAAAATTGTCTCCAGAAGAGATATTAGTCCCTGCGGTTTCTCAGAGAAAGAAGGGTTTTGGTTTTTCCAGTTATACAGGTCACTGGTCGAAAAGGAACATAGGTCATGAGTGGGGGACGGTCAAGTCCAGGCCCCATGGGAGCCTGTCTCAGAGGGAGGATAGGAACCTCAGATGAGGGGCTGGTAGCCAGCTGATATTGGGAGCCGCTACGAGTATGCGAAGGGCTAGCAGAACTGGTGGGGCTTTGAGGTTCGACATCTGATTCTTCCAAGTGTTCTGGAAAGAGTAGTGGCATGAGGAGGGGGACCCTCCAAGATGGGATCCTCCACAAGATCTGCTAGCACCGGATACGGCTTTCGTGTCGCCCGTTCCTGCTGGTTTTGCTGTTTTTGCTGTTTTGCTGTTTTCCGTTTCTGCTGGTTTTGATACCATAACTGCTTTGGGCTTCCGAACCAGCCTTTTACATTATTGTAACCACCTGGGATTATCTACTAATGTATCACTCCAAATTTGGATATAAGGAATTTGGTCCAGATGCCCTGGATTCCCAAAAACTACAGCCTGCACCCGGTTAGCTAAAGTAGCTTGGGTGCTTCCCTCCGGTGGCCACCCCACACCGAAGGTCGGCCATTCTCATTCACAAAATTTCTGTAAATCACAAGAGTTAACGGTAAAACCATATGGCCATGCTCATCGTTGGAAATCCTGAAAATTTTTCAAAAAACATTCAATAGGCATGCAATCAGGACAATTGGCCCGAGACGCTGACTGACCCATTTTCCTTTAGAGCAAAAACAGATTACAACTACACTTGGAGACGCACCCCAAGTCGTTGTAGATAGTACAGACGGGCTCTGCCGCGGCGGGTTAGTAACAACCTGTGTTGACAAGAAAAACAGGCAGTGGGGCAGATGCCAGGTAACCACTGTCGTGGCCCAGGATGTGGCTGGGTCAGGGTAGCTTCCCAAGCCCAATACCTTCCTCTTACATCTAAATCAGGATTTCCAGCTATTTCGACACTTTCTTCCTGGAATCCCATCAAATTTTATATAATAATGTGGACGATGACAAACGTACACAAAACACACAACACAACACATGCCAATCAATACATAACAAATGCGTAACACTCAGAAAGGAGCGAAACTGAATCAGAGGCTCTTGGGTGACGTCTCACCCCTTAGAGCCACAGACCCTGGGAATCGGCTGCGTCCAGCCTCCCACGGGTAATCGGAAGGACCCACAGAAAATCAGAAAAGAACTCACCAGTGGACAGAAACAGAAGACTCATCGTGCAGCTTTAGGCGCTTTTTAAGGTACTTGCAACTGGTACGTAGTCCGGCCTCCCCGGGGCTGAGGACAAAAGTTCTCCTCAGGAGCTCGCCCCAGGTTCAGGCACTCAGCCCCGGTCTCCAAGTACCAAGTGGCCATCAGGTGCCCCGGTAACAGAGCGAACTCGCTGTGGCCTCCAAATGTTAAAGTACAGAGTGCAAGAAAGACCACCTTGAGGCCGAATTGATCTGAATTATGAGTCTTTATTAGCTGGCCAGCGACCACCCTTGTCAGAGTACAGGTACAGAGAATGGTGGGTAGCTGAAAAAGCAAGGGACTCTTATACTATTCTAAGATGGGCTACATGACATGAGGTACGGGGAAGTGGGACAAAGACGGGAAGTGGAACAAATTACATCATACATTCTGTAGCAACCATCCCTGGGAAAAAATTGGCTTAAGCCCAGAGTCAGCGAAACTGGATGTGCTCTCCTTGGGGCCAGAGGACAATAGATCCAGACACGGCCTGTTGGACAAACAGAACTATTCCTCATGACGGACGGCTTTATGACAGATAACCAAGTGCCTAGGGTCTTGCAAACAAGCCAAGGCGACTCATTGTCCTGCATACGGTAATGAGATAAAGAAGTTAAGATGCAAGAAGTTAAGATGCAAACATCTGCTTCCATTGAGCAATCATCTGGGAGGAATGAAAATGTATTTTCCTCAAGGTGCCCAAGGTAGTCACATACCAGAAAGTAGCTGCCGGACATAGAAAAAGTATATAAATAAAACGACTGGTGGAATCGGCCACTGCAGTCTTGTACGTCTTGTTTGTGTCTGTGTGTTTCTTTCTGTGTCCATCCTCCATTCTGCAATCGGGCCACTACACATTCCATGACCGTGGGGTCCGGGACCTGCCTTGGACCACCTACTCCAGTTACCAGCGACTGATTATAATCTTTAAGCAAGCAGGCTTACAGAAGCAGATAGCATTAGTTAGGTTAAGGATCATGCTTTCTCCAATTAAGCAAGCACAGTAAAACTTCAATCGTAGGCAAGACAGCTGGAAAGTTTAAACAATCAGTTATAAGAAACAAGCAGTCTCAGCTTGATCACTTTGTTTTCCATCCTTAGCCACTAGTACAAAGCACATGAGTACATTCTTCCCAAATGAAGCAACGGTGCTAAATTTTGACTTAGGACAGCCCTGAAGGCAGAGCAGAGGCAATCTACTTTAAAGTCAGCATGTGGTTTCTTTGATTCTCTTGTCTAGTTAAGTGTTAATTCACAAATCTCAATATATTTCTAATCTAACATCATAACCTACTACATTGAGGGGTCCACTACAGTTTCTCCTTCTAAAAGGAAAACTGTTAACGTTTGCATAGTTATCTTGTATCTGCCATCTTATTATATTGTCTTTTTGGTGCTGATAGTTTTTTAAGGGCATTTCTTGGATTTTTTTTTAGGTAGGTAATCATCTAAAACTAGTAATTCTTTCCCAATATATATAACACATTTCATTTTTGTTTGATTGCAATAACTAGAATATACCAAACATTGCCAAATAATAATGACTAGCATTCACAACAATTCCCTGGCTTTAATGAGACTGTTTTTAGTATTAATATTTTAATGTGTGCTATTGACCTATGAAACAGCTTTTATCATTCTTTTTACTTTATCTCTAATTTTTATTTTATCGATTCTATTCATTTTTCCCCAATTTGTTAATTTCAGATATAGAGTTTTAATTTAAATAATTTCTTGAGTTTTCTTTTCTTTTCTTTTTTTTTTAACATCAATCTCCCACACTAATCCTTAGGCAGATAGGAACTCAGTCTGTATTGATCACTTGATATCCCTGCACCTAGAAAATTGCCTGACACATTATAGCCACGCCACGAACACTTGCTGAAATAGTGGATGAGTGTGTCTCAACAGCTTCCTAAGGGGTTGCTGCCACTTCCTTAACATTCAAGGAACATCTTCTAATGTCATTTTAATATATGTGCTTATATATGTGATATATGGACAACTACTTATGGTTTTGCTCATTGGTGCATAGCATTCTTTGGCAGAATTTGTGTTCTTTTGTTTTTAATCACTTTTTGTTGGTTTTTTTTTTTGAGACAGAGTCTCACTCTTTTCCCCGGGCTAGAGTGAGTGCCATGGCGTCAGCCTAGCTCACAGCAACCTCACACTCCTGGGCT
>NW_012140524.1:11853105-11859555 GCF_000956105.1 Propithecus coquereli | reverse complement strand
TGCATTTAAAAGATTAATTCTATACTGATTTCAGCCATGTTTGAATACAATGAATGTCATTTCTCAGAATCCTCTTTGACTACTCCTTCTTCTCCATCTACATTCCCCATATCCAATTTACTGGCATTCAACATTCCAAAGCACTCACGTGTGCCAGGCAATGCACTAGGTGCTTTGTGTCTACTGAGTATTTAGTCCTCACAACAACCCTGAGAGGGAAGTACCAACATTATGCCCATTATACAGATAACAAAACTGAGGCTAAGGTTAATGAAACAAGCAGTTTGCTTGTTGTTCAAAGTCACATGGCTAACAAGGGTCAGAACCATGATTTACACTAGGCAGTCTGTCTCCAGAATCTATGCTCTTAACCACTGTGGCCTAACCACCACTTGTTTCACCTAAGTCATACCATTTTAGCCTTGTAAATATCTCTAGGATTGTCCTGTTTCTCTACCTCTCCACCACCACTAACCCTTTAGCATAAATTGCAATCATCTCTTGCCTGATCTGGACAATGGTTTCCATGGATTCGTTCTTGCCACTTGAGAACTAAAGTGCTTTTTGAAAAATGCAAATCTGATCAAGTTATACTCAAATACCCAATTGCCTCCAAATTCTCTTGGCTAAGGATTAAGACCTTTTTACCTGGCTTACCAGATCTTGAAGAAAAGAGCACTCGTTTGTGTCTGTAGCTTCTTCTTTACTCGCCCTTTCTTTTCCCTCTGAACCTCAACCACATTGGGCTTTCTTTCAGTTTCTTGAACAGACCATGATCCTTCCTGCCTCATAGCTTTTGCACATGCTGTGTATTCCGCTTTGAATGCTCTTCCACTTTTTCACCTTCAGATCAAACGTAGCCCTCCCAGAGGGAAGCCTTCTGTGGTTCCCCAAAACAGGGCAGGTTTGCCTACTAAAGTTTCTTATTAGCACCCTGTACTTTCCCCTCATAAACTCAGTACAGTGTGTAATTACATATACCTCATTGCATGGTTGTTTGACAAATGTCTCTTTCCCCATTGGGCTTAATGTCTCCTTGCCTTCCACTCTTTCTCTGAAAGCTATCGCCTTGCCCAGCACACAGTAGGCACTCAGTCAAAATTAATGATGAGATTCATGAGTCAGCAAATCTGTTTCTGGAGGCATAGGCAGAATTCATCATATTTAGGTACCTAAAAGAAAGCATCAATAAAATGTTGTAATGTCACAGTTGAATAAATGATGGAAGTTTCTTATAAGGGAAAAGATAGAAGATTTGGAAAGGATTCGATGAAGGAAAAAAAGAAGGGAATGAACAATGCAGAGACATTTCCAGGCTTTCTCACCTTCCCCCTAGCATGTAAGAAGGCTGAATATACCTTGTCAGGACCAAAGGTTCTGCCTTCCCAGGGAAATCCCTTCCTTCTGGAACTTAAGCATTTCTGTCCTAAATCAAGCATCTCCATATATAATAGTATCATAGCAGTCAATCCTCAGGTTAAGGAATTGAGAAAGAGGAGGAAAGAGATTATGTTTTCTAATAAAATATATATATCAATGAATACCTTAAGAGTTTATTATTAGTATATTGTTCAGAAATATAACAAGCTGGAAAATCATAACTATTTAAGTAGTCTAATATTGTCAGCATTTACGCTGTTGTAGCTTTTGAGGTGCCCCCATGTACTGTTGCACAACCACAACTTTGTCTAGCAAATAACCTCTGTGTAAGTGGGCCCCTGCCACCCGCTCCAGCCTTATCATCTAACCCTCAGAACCAAACCCAGATGCTCCAGTGACATCCAAGCCCCCACACCATGCTGTGGGCTGCTGCACTTCCTGTGCTGACATTGTCTCCTCTGCCAGGAACAGTCTGTGTGTCGCTCTCTCTATACCTGGCCGATTCCTCTCTCATCTTCTATGACTCAATTAGGTGGCATCTAGACCAAAGGTTTCTTAAGCTCCGTCCTCCTAGGTTATGTTAGATCCTTCTCCTTAATTCTCCTTTAATGCCTGTGTGTATTTATGACTACATTTGTCATATCTCCTCATATAATAATTTTCTGTGTTTGCATATGTTTCTCCTCCATACCAATCCTGATGAAGGTGGACTTGTGTTGTTTTCATCCTTGAGCCTCAATCCCTAGCACAGTGTTTGGACCATAACACTCTATAAAAGGCTGGAGGTTATGCTTGCTGCTGCTTTTTGTATAGTTTTATTGACTTACTGTCTACATTTTTTAGATAATATTTCAAACTGTTTACAATTATCCTTAGAATAATGAGAAGGTAGCACAATTCTGAAGTAGGGATAAAAAAAATAACATTAACAAGGATAAAACATATCCAGGAAGAAGGTTAAAACTGGATACTCACTCACCTAAAACTCCTAGTAGTACGAATATGCCTCTAAATTTACTCCGAGTTTTCTATTAGTCCACTTGAAACAGGATGTCATTTCCCTTATTCCATCCTCAATGTTCATAAATTAAAATAACATCAATTTCTCAGTAGATTCTGTTTTTATCTTCAACAGGGTTTTGGGTGTCCAAATACATGTTTTTATTATTAAAATGCAAATGACCTTGCTATTTAGTATACAGGTTGAGGCAGCCGAGGAAAGTATTTAGAAGTCATTTAATTTTAAGATGATAGGTAAATACATTATTGAGCTTGCAACATATTGAAAATTAACATACAGAAAAAAAATCTTTTTACATATCTATACAGGTATTACCTAAGTATAATTTTGTAGGTTTGCCATAGGCATTTTAATATCAAAATATGTTCTCTTAATGTGCAGTTGAACTTATAGTCATTAAAAGCCTGCTTGTGTCAAGCGCTGTACTAGCGCCAGCAACCTTCTCTTCCATCCCCAACTGCACGCTAATATTAGGGATAGAAACAAAGTATAATAAATTGTTAAATTTTAAGTGGGCAGCTGGCGATGTCTCCTTGCAAAGCCCTTGGCTAATCTATGTGTGTTATTTTTGTCACTGCTAAAAATATCTCGTGCATTGTTCTCAAAATTACGTAGCTGATTAGAAATGACCATTCCAGGCTTCAGCATGACTTGAAAGCACAGCTGCCTGGTGTCAGGTGGGAGTCAGTATTTCCAGGCAGCGTCTAGTGCTGCGCTTCTAAAAGGATCTGCCCAGCAACCATCAGTGTTTTGTGATGCCGGCAGCCAAACACCAGGTCAGTAGAACAAACAAGAGATAACCTGGGAAGTGAATTGTCACCACCTTCTGAGCGATTTTTTTCCCCAAGGGAAAACCACCTAGGTTTTTCTACATTTCTTGGAAAGTTGTTTTTACCCCAAACCAGATTCATCCTGGAATAATCTCATCACCTGCATGTCTGTTTTTCTCTGATCCCTAGTAATAAAATTCCTTGTTTGTTTCAAAATACATTTAATTAAATCTGTCTTCTAGGGATGCAAAAACTTATTTTCCCTCCATATCACTTAGTTAAATCTACTGGTTTTTGACATTGTGAAGTCCTTTATTATCTGAGCACAGTTAAATTAATATAAGATATTTAAAAAGAATGATGATTCTTCCATTATTAACTTCTATGAGTTTCAAGCTAATAACTTAGAAATAAAGAAACATATGTCTCAATGCTGGACTCAATGCTAGATTATCCTGAAAGTGAGTATTTATTGAGAAACAGCCTATTCCAAGGGTTTGAAAAGGGAAACAGAATTATTTATCATAACTAATGCTTATTACATGTTATACATGAAAATATCTTATATAGTGTAACATTTAATAGAATGCCTAACTTTCCAAAGAGAAAATTACCTGATCTTGAAAAAGCTTTGTGAACTCTGACTTCTACAAACAATGAATAACTCTTATAATCTAATAACCTGATTAGCATGGGTTGCTTTACTTTGGGATCTAGATAAGAACATTGAAAAAAACGATGATCACTAGAACATTTAGAATGTTTGTAAAGGACACTTCATAAAAGAATAAATTTTTTGTTATTTTTCTATAGTATAAGAGGCTGAAAAAATGAAATTAGGAGACAAAATTAATCTATGAGAATTTCTGAAGATTTTAATGCCCTTGCTATAATTTGAAAGGAATTTCTTTTTTTTATTAAAAAGTTTAATAAACAGTATGTTCACCTGGTCCCAAAGCCATAAAGTATTAAAATTATACCCTAAAGTGTTCCTTTTCATCTTACTAGGTCTCAACACGCCCCCTCCCCTCAATTGCCACCCTTTTAGCTCTAAAGGTCCATAGTCATTTTTGCAGCCATATAGTTTCTTTCGTATATACAATAAAATATATTCTTTCCCTCCCTCCATTTTTACACAAATAGTATTCCACTGAATGAATAGATATACTTTGACAGTCCTCTATGGATAGACATTTCAATTGTTTACTATGTTTTACTGTAATAAACAATGTAGCCTGACTAAAATAGAACATACATCATATTGTTCTTGTGCTAACATATAGGATTAATTACCCAAAATGGAATTTCTGAGTCAAAAGGCATATATTTTTGCATTTTGATAAATATTACAAAATTGCCATCTATAAGGGTTATACCAATTCATGCTCTTTCCAGAAATATATGAATTTTTTACCCCACAACTAATAGAGAATGTTATTAAACATTTGGATTTTTTTAATTCTCTTTGGTAAAAAATGGCATATCAGTATATATACTTTTAATTTGCACTTCTTATGAATGCACTTAAGGATTTTTCAAGTTTAAAAATTTTTCACATATTTAATAGCAATTTGCTTCATATTTAATAAATGTCTATTTATATCCCTTGGATTTTTTCTATGACATTTAAAAAATCAATTTCTAAGAATTCTTTATACAGTAGGGGGCGTCACCGTTTGCCTGAGATTTGAGCTGGTATTTCTTTCCCAGTTTGTTGTCTTTTGACTTGGCCTGTGTTGTATTTTCAGGTAAGAAGTTCTTTTTTTCTGTGGTGGAATTGAATCAGTCTTTTCTATAATGACTCTAGATTTGGAGACTCAGAAAGATTCTCCTAACCTCAAGGTAATGAAAGAAATGTACCATATTTTCTTTTAGAATTTATATGGGTTTTTTTCGTTCTTCATTTAAATCCTTCCGCCATTTAGCTTTGTCCTGGTTTAGGGTGTGAGGCATGTATACTACATTTTTTTCCCTACAGTCATGCAGTCTGGTCATTTATAATCCTTTCCACTTATTTAAATTCTATTTTCTAAATTGTCTCATGAAATGTTTCTCAGTCCACAAAGACTTAGTTTTCAGCACTGTCATGGCCCTTGGGATTTTGCCACTGTACTGTTTTTATGATAATGTATGTATGTAGGGCTTGACAATTTATGATGTCATTTTGTGCATAGCTCATCTATCTCTTTATTTACTACATTTTAAGGTAAAGAATCTGACACTCTGATCACATAGATTTGCAAAAAAAGAGCTGTGACTCTGGAAATGTAACATTTGGGCACAAGTGTAGTGCTCTGTCTACTGTACTAAAAATATAAATGCTGTGTACTGTACATACATATGTTTTGTTTCCCTGAAGACGTGGACTACGTCTGCTGTTTTTCCACCACAGCAACTAGAAGTTACTTATATACCAAACACTCAATAAACATTTGATTATTGACTAATTTAATGTGTTATGGCTTCTTCTGATAAATCTCTGCTGAATTTTGTTCACATAGACCTGTTGGCTCCAAAACTAGGTAAGAATCCCTGCTTTCCTTTCATCTCTGTTTTGTAATGCGATGACTAATATTACTATGCAGGAACTCCAATAATAACAGGAATCAGATTGAGCCAGGTACTAGAATTGAAAAGGTAGAGGTTTTCCCTCAAAAGCCCTAAATTAACCTAAAAAAGAAATTCAATAAAACTGAATCCAAATATAATTGAAAGCATTTATTACATAGCTGTTGAGGGACACTAATTCCAGGCAGTAAAATGGGTAGAGAAAAGGATTACTGATTGATGTCACGATTTGACAATTCTGGTTCCAGCTCAGCCATGAAAGGTGACTTTTTTTAAAATCCTTTTTTTCCCCCAAATCACCCAGTATCTATTTACCCCCATATCTGCAGATAATACCTTAAATTTCTTCTTGGACCCATCCCTTCCACCACTCTCAATTCATTTGACTCTAGAAAAACCAAATCATCAATCAATGAAGGCAACACATCTCCCAGGCCATTGAGACAGGTTCAGAGGTGTACAATTATTTGGTCAGAGATAATAGGATGCAGTGAGATGTTTTCTGGAGTTTCTAGGAAAGCGGTGGGTACAGGTTGCTATCAGAGCTGAACAAGAGAGGAGATGACAATTTGCCACCACATTAAAGCTGAGAATTAAATAAATATACAGATGAAAGAGCAGTTAAACAGAACTGGAGAAGAACTGCATAATTTTGATTACATTTTCTTTTGTCCTTGGATACAGTCTTACTTAATGTCAGCTCCACTTCTA
>NW_012140524.1:11850833-11852260 GCF_000956105.1 Propithecus coquereli | reverse complement strand
ATGACTTATTGTAAATTCAGCATTCACATAGAAACTGAGGTAGTGAACTAGAGGCATAAATTAAATTAAAATAACCTTCCTCCTTACATCTAGATATGATCATCATACCAATAGATTAATTTTGAAAATGTGATGTAGAAGAGGAATTGAATTACTGTTTTAGTTTCTCTTTCTGCAACACAGGAATAATAGTACTCTCATAGAATGCTGGAGCATTAAATGAAAGGATTTCAATATTACTCCAACTTCAAAAAGATGTAAAAATATGACAGTAAGTAACATTTTCTGCAGTACAGTACACTGTGCTTAATAGCAGGGATGTAGAAACTACAATGTCTGCGTTGAATCCTAGCTCTGCTATTTAGGGGCTGTGACTTCTGTTTCTTTATGTCTCAGTTTCCTTATCTGTAAAATGGGGATACAAATACTTTAGAGCAGTGGTTGTCAATCAGGGGCGATTTTGTCCCTCAGGGGACATTTGGCAATGTCTGTAGACATTTTTGGTTACACACTGGGGACAGGTGTGTGACTGGCACTTATTGGGTAGGATGCTGCTGAACATCCTACAAATGAGACACTTGGGATGATTTAGATGATTTAATACCTGTAAAGCACTTGGAACAGTAACCACTACTGAAGTGTTAGCTGCTGTATTATTATGATCAAGTGTTTTGTTAAGAGTTTTACACAATTTTCTCATTTAATTTACACAACCCATAATGAAGAGGTACCATTATTATCACTGTGAGGAAATTGAGACTTAAGAGTGGTTAACTTGCCCAAGATCACAGTTAATGATAGGGCTGGCCCTCATACCCAGGTTTATGTGACACCAAAGCCCATGCTTTTGACACTACCTAAACTGATCCTGATCCGTAGACATTACAGCAAATTGGGAACTTTGTTAAAGGCAGTCTGCCTCAAGCCCCTCTCAAGCCCCTTATGCCGTCTCCCAGTGGCCTGGATCTGGATAATTCATCCCAAGCTGTCATTTTCCTTCACTATCAAATAGAACCAACTCTACCAAAGCGAATTCTAATTTTCCAAAGCTCCATTTTAGGGGTTCTTCTTTTTAGAGAATTAAAATGGACATCCCTGTAAATGTCGTACACGTTGACATCCATTACAACTTCTTCACTTTGTAACCTTACAATGCTAACCATATTCTCAGGACAACAACAAAATCATGGCACATACTGCAACAAAGAATTTTTAAGCTATCTGGATAGAGAAGTATAGAAAATGGACTGTAATTGATGTTGGAATTTAGAGACATTTATGGTGTGTGGGAAGAATTATTTGAAAGATTGACTGAAATCTTTCAGAAACCATTAAAGAACAAATCCCAGAAATAGAAGCAGCCTATGATAGTTAATTTTATTTGTTCAAGGGCTCAGATTGCAAGCATTAAATCAAGCATGGGCTTT
>NW_012140524.1:11847427-11849568 GCF_000956105.1 Propithecus coquereli | reverse complement strand
TGAGTATTTATAGAATACGATGCTAGAAATAATATTACATTTTGCAGTAGTTTGTCTTACCTTCACCATTGTTGATACTGGATGAATCCTGGATAGATTTTTCAGCATGGATTCAATAAGATCAGCTACACTTAATCCAATGGCCCAATTGGTATATCCTTTTAGCTTGATAACTTCATAGGCACTAAGGGGAAAAATATCATGAAAGAGGTCATTGAAACCAGACCAATAGTTTTTGGAAGCAGACTCTCTGGGTTTAATTCCTGCTCTGTCTCTTACTAACTGTAATCTTGAGCAGATTATTTAACCTTTATTGCCTCAATGTTCTCTTCTTGAAAACAGGGATAACAATAGTTATTTCATAAGTTTGTTATGAGTGATATATGAGTTAATATACACGTAAAATGCTTAAAACTGTTAGCAGGACATGGTAGGCACTATATAAATGTTCTCATAAATTTAAATAGCTTACCATATAAGTGAATATTTATAAAGTCACAATGGTAAAAATGTACATTTTTCAACCAATGTAACTTATTCATGAACATGAATTTTCAAGCATAATAATGAAATCAGGAAACAATGAAAATAAAAGGGCAAAATATATCTCAATTGTGGGTCCCACTTGCCATTGTCATTTAAAATATTATAATCAACTAACATAAGAGAAAAGTGATGACAGTATCTTGTCTGTCTATTTTCCAAGCGTAAATTTTATACCTCAAAACCCACAGAAGCACTGGTACTTCAGAGGTAGCAAGAGTAACTCTAGCTGAGTATCAGGAAATTAGGATTTAATGCAATCTGTCCCTAACCAGAAGACCCTGGGCAAATTACCTTACCTGGGTGAGCCCTAGTTTTCTCATTTGTAAAATAAAGGGATTATGTTAACTGAAATTCTAAAGACCCTTTCAACTTTTTTTAGATCCTTTTTCTCTACATACAAGTCAAATTCTTGAAAAAAATAAATTATTATAATTGAACCACACAAAATGGCTCCATATCTGAGACATCTTGTTACAAAAACTCCCTGCAAATAATAGCTAACACTTATTAAATGTCTATCAATATGTACGTGCATGTGTGTGTGTGTGTGTGTGTGTGTGTGTGTGTGTGTTTTTACTAAATTTTAACAATAAGTCTGTTACCACATGACTTTACAGAGGAGAAAACTGAGATTCATCTTAAAGGTTAAATGGTTTCCCAAAGACCACATAGTATTAGTGTCATGATTTGAATCCAAGCCCCATAGTCTTTACTCTGGACCAAAATGACATCTTATTTTATGATGAGCATGAAGGTCATAGAAAGAGTACATGGTTGGCAACAAGAGACAGCTTCAAAAAATAAACAACAACAAAAAATGGGTGGGGAATATCTTTAGCTGAGTGCGGAAGGGTAAATACAGAATAGCTTAAAGACTTAGCAATCAGTCAGCAACTATTTATTTCAGGCAATTATGAGACTAATAGTGTCTAAGTTTACCTTTCTGGATAAATCAATCTTATTTGTCGATAGGAGGCAATTTGAAGGCCCTTTTCACTTGTTAATTCCAGGCTTTGCTCCTGCTACCTCTATAATATACTTTCTCTAGAGAGAAGATATTTACTTTCCCTGGGGCAACTGGCATAGCAAGTTTCACCAGGTAAATGAGCCTTGCCAGTTTCAAAAGGTAACAACGGCATAATTACTACATTGAGAGTTTATCTCAGCAGGCAGCCATGGTAATTGTTTGTAATTTTATCTTTACTTTTAGATGAAATTATTCATCTAAATGAATGAATAATTCACTTCCTCCCCTCACCTCTCAACCACCATCTTATGCACTTCTTTCCAATTTTCACTATCATTGTCTGTTCCCATTTCTGGATTCAACTCCTGGAGAGAAACACCTGCCACATTCACTCCACTCCACACAGCCACTGTAAAAAAAAAGGGGAGGGGGGAGGACAAACATTCTAGATATTACTGACACTATTTTTATAAATCTTTTCTTCTCTTAGTTCAGATTTCATCTTTGATGCAAGCAATTGAATAACAACTGAAATTGCTCCCATGACAAGTGACTCTAATATAGTTCCTCCAGAAGGTTGACGTTTGCCTTCAAAGAGCAACACATCTGACCTCTTAACCTTCAGCAA
>NW_012140524.1:11845392-11846137 GCF_000956105.1 Propithecus coquereli | reverse complement strand
ACAGAGCCAGACTCTGTCTCAAAAAAAAAAAAAGAATCATTAATGGATGTTAAACTTAGCAGACAAAAAAGTATTGAGGAATCAGATATTTACCTAGTCAGCATCAAAGCATTTTCCTACAAATTACTTATTATTAATCACAAAGGAAGAACAGTAACTTCACATTGATTAACCTAGCAAACTCAACTTTGACTAAGTAAACACAGTTAACATCACCAATCATGGGACACGCTGACATTGGGTGCCTTTGGATACAATGCCATTTGAAGGTTATAGTCTCACTGCTATGGTATTTATGTCAAAAGCACATAAGCTCAACCTAATCCTGAGGAAATAATCAGACAAACCTATACTGATAGGCATTCTACAAAATAACTCACCTGACTTTTGAAGAATGTCAAGATCATGAGAAACAAAGACAGACTGAGGGACTGTTCCAAACTGAAGGAGGCTAGGGAAATATAACTAGATGTAATGTGCAATCCTAGGATGGATTCCAATTAAGGAAAAAGCTTTAGAGGACATTATTGAGGCAGTTGGTAACATTTGAATATAGATTCTGGGTTAGATAATATTGTATCAATGTTACATTTCCTGATTTTCATAAATGTACTGTGGTTACGAAAAAGAAAATCCTTGTTCTTAGGAAATACACACTAAAGGACTTACGGAGAAAAGAGTACAATGACTGGTTAATGCTTAATGGATGAGGGTAAAGGTAGATAGATGGATGAGAAGAGTAAAT
>NW_012140524.1:11833445-11844047 GCF_000956105.1 Propithecus coquereli | reverse complement strand
GAAATCTAGCAGAATCCAGATTACACCCACTTCCAATCACACGGTGCTTGGGTAATCCGCTTAGTTTCCAGGTAACATACGTAAGAATGTCCACTAAAAATTTTAGAAATAACATATGTAAGTAAATCCAAACTGACTTCAACTGCTATGTCAATTAGGGGTGAGACTGTCACTTAAGTTTCTACCAATTCTAACATTCCATGATTGTAAGGACTCTCATCACAAACCAAAAACCCTTTGATTACTAAATTACCAAGGCATGCTACTATAAATTTTCTGGACATGACATTATTCAGTAAACAATTGTGATAATACATGGTATTAAAATGTGCTACTATTTAATAAAAGAACATCCATGACAGAACCTTTGTTCCAGTGTGGCATAGCCTTCAAATTGCACAGAGGTAAAACTTTTGTTGGTCCAGACAGGATCACAGCACTTATGGGCTAACAAGCTGCAAAAAGTATAAAAATGTGCACACAAGGAAGGTAAGGAGGCAAGCTGGAAGTTAATCCTTCAGTCTCCACCTCCACACTCACCTATACATACTAGCTAAGGTATTTTAAGGACGTTTTGGACTAAATAACTGTTCTTTGCCAACTTTGATTTGGTAGAAGTGACTCCCTGGAGCATGAGACTGGGAAGCTATACCTAGAAAGTGGTATAATCAGTTACTCACGTATGCCTGAGGGACAGGATGCAGCAACTTAATACACGGTCGCTACTTGTCACCCCTGTTCTACATCTACCTGGTACATACATATTTATGAGAAGTTTTATATATAAGACTGTACTGTTTAATGAATGCCAATCCAGGTTTGCAGAGAGTAAGAATAACACTGAAATAATCTCTATCCTTGCTGGCTCCCAACTGTCAATATTCAATAAACTGTAAAATTTCCCTGGCTCTTATTCGTAATCTTTCTGTCTGTAAAGTATCACAGATAATCAGTTTTACCATTCCATCAATGTATCTACTATGCTCACCAACATGTGGTAAGCTTGGTGGCAAATTATAAACAAAAGAAGTGTGAAACAGAGTGAATCTTAAAGATTAAGGCTAAAAATGTAGCACTCTCTCTAGTCAGTTAACATTTATTCTGCAGATGTTAATTTAGTAAGGAAAGCAGTTTTTAAGTCCCAACATATGATGTTAACATGTGTTTGTCCATCAATACAGTCCATTTCTATCTTTAAAACAGAACTTGTTAATGGCTTTCTTCAACTCTTCATTCTGATTCAATTCAGAAGAATAGGATTTTTCCAGAAACAGAAGATCAAATACATTAAAATGTTCCTTACAAATAGAAGCCACATTCAAATGTTGCATTCTGCATCCCAGGATAATCTTTACAAAAAATTTTAAAAGCCTTTAGTATCTACAACAAACCCAGATGAAGCAAAAACATGAAATTATCAAAACTCTTCTCGCATTTTTGAACATTTGGGACATTTGTTTTGCAAACACCACTCCTTTGTGACCAGTAACAGGAGACATGTGAATTGCTTCTGTAAGTGAATACTGAGACAGATTTTAAGTCCAAAACAACAAAACTCCCAAAACAGTGAACTTAATGGAATTGAGACTTAAAGTATTATAACAATACCTGGGTTGGAAACCACAATTATGATGCAATCAGGACTGTACTTGACGATCTGAGGAATAATGAACTTGAAGACATTAACATTTCTCTGCACCAGATTGAGACGACTCTCCCCCTCTTGCTGACGGACGCCTGCAGTTACCACCACAATCTTAGAATTGGCGGTCACAGAGTAATCTTAAAAAAGAGGGGCAAAACCACGTACATTAATGTAACTCTTCATCAAACATAAACTTCTAGAACTTATATAAGAATTACGTTTTCTGGACTATCGGAGTTTAAAATTCAATGTTCCTGTGGCTTCTTTTTTCTTCCTTGGTCTACACTGAAGCAATCCAAACATAAAATTGGTTCAGAAAATGAATGAAGGAAATAAACATGACACTAAATTATGTTTCTGGCTAACAAATTCAACGGATTGTCAGTAATAAAATGAAGCACAGTGAGTCTAATCGGCAGACTTCCAACTATAACAAAAAAATCCTTTTCATGTAGCTTATTAAAATGTTAATTAATTATCTATAAATGGAAAGAAGGCACAGAAGTGTTTGTTTTGGCTGGAACCTGAACTTAGATTGCTAATACTCAATATTTTAAGAAAGCTTACTCACTTTTTAGCAGTGTGAGTTTCTCTAAAGAACATTGTTATTTTTTCTCAAGGAAGTGTGTCCTTTTACAAAATACACAGACATTATGATTTGATGCGATCATGAGACACAATAGCTATGGATGATTCATATAATAAAACTGTGTTGCAATGTGACTTTTTTTTTTATTTCAGCATATTATGGGGGTACAGATGTTTAGGTTATGTATGTTGCCCTTGCCCCCCCCACAATGTGACTTTTGACAGTTATTAATACATTGTCAGGTTCCTCTCCCATAACATGAGGGTAATTATAGTACCGATACTTCGGTCGCTGTGAAGATGCACTAACATGAGAAACACATGCAAAATGCTTCGCATAGTACCCAAAATGTCACTAATTCAATAAATAAATAACAGCTATTATGTAGTTTCTTCCAGGTACTCAAATTACCTTGTACAAATATTATTTCGGGTCTAAAATATTTCTGTTCTCAAATAGGCATAAACAAAGCCCTTGTATATAATGTCCTAAAGTGTTACATTATCAAATGTGGAGAAGGTATGTGGGAAAGAGTTAATGGAAATAATACTTGAGTTTGTCCTTAAGGATGAATTGGACCCAGAAGAAAAGAAGAAACTGCCAATACTATATGCACCACGACAGGGAGACTAATTTTATAACAGAATGAGGGAGGAGAGAAGGATGTTGAGATGTGCGGAAATGCAGGTTGTGTCCAAATTGGGAAGATCTGTGTGGGCCCTGCTAGAGGTTTTAGAATAGTTATAGGTGTATAAAAAGACAAGAAATCTTTAAGGATTCAAACTTTCATTTTAGAAAAAGCATCTGCTTTAGGGATAAAGATAACTAGTGTGGCAGGCGAAGCATGGAATACATGATCATTTCCTATGGGCACATTTCAAAAGAATGGCTAGAAAGCAGGTTTCTAGAAACTGATAAAAGAAAATTGGCCTATAGGACAACGATGGCACAACAAACCAAACAATGCTATAAATCACAATTTGTTATTTTCTCTTAGTGACTTATCAATTACCATTTATGGCTAGCAAACTCATTTTTAGTGATTGCTCATTAACAAGTGAATGCAAAATTAATTTAGAAATGACAAGTAGAATATAGTAGAAAATAAGAATTTTATAAAACGAGAAAAAAGGGAAAAATTTTACAATGAGATGAAAATTTTTCAGTAATTTGAAATCACTAAACTCGATCTTGAACATTTTATTAAGTTATTGAAATAATTGTTTTAAAACTTCAACTTTTCCTAATTAAAAGTCTATTATGCTGTAAGATGCATTTCAAATGTATTTTTTGTCATTAAAATAATCAATATCAGGTCACTTGGGGTATGAAATGAAATTACCTTTATCTGCCACAATTTTAGACGTCTGAAGAAATAAGCTCCCATGCTGCAGATCCATCATTTCCCCTTTAAGCTTATCTTCCAAAACATCCACAAGAGCAAGTTCATCAGCCAAAGACTACAAACACAAAAACAGGTGTTAGTACCCTAAGCTACCCTAGAATGCCTCAGCTCACAATCCAACACAAAGAGTCCTTTTAAATGGCTAAGGACCAAATGTCTAAAAACCTTAAGAATTTTACCATGGAGTTAGGTACTCAACTAGGATTCAATTAGCATGACATAAACTGTGATTCAAGAATATGTAGACTTAGGGTGGCGCGGTGACTCACACCTGTAATCCCAGGACTCAGGGAGGCCGAGGCGGGAGAATCACTTGAGCTCAGGAGTTTGAGACCAGCCTCAGCAAGAGCAAGACCCCGTCTCTACAAAAAATATTATGAAAAAATTAGCCAGGTGTGTGGAGTGCGCCTGTAGTCCCAGGTACTTGGGAGGCCAAGGCAGGAGAATCTCTTGAGTCCAGGAGTTTGAGGGTGCAGTGAGCTATGATGACGCCATTGTACTCTAGCTAGCCCTGGTAACAGAGCGAGACCCTGTCTCAAAAAAAAAACGTAGTCTTAAAGATTCTTTATGAAACCAGCTTGGTTCAATGGTAAGCCCAGGGCATACAAGTCTTCATATTAAGGAGGGGAAGATGGTGAAAAAAGAGATTCATCCAGACATAGAACAACCTTGGGCAATGTGCCCATCCCTGAGTTCATCCCAGCTTGGACGGTTTCTGAGAGGGAAGATTTAGTTTAAATCAACAGAGTGTGAGTTTAGAGTAGGACTTAAAGTCCCACCAAAGTTTGGAATCCTCAGGTTGGCTCTGATCAACTCAAATGTCTTGGTGGGGAAAGTAAGGAGAGTCTTATGGATGGATCGGTCCAGGACTGGTAGAATTTTTCCATATATGATCAGTCCAAATATGTGCCTCTGAAACTTGCTCAGTCTCAAAGTTCTTTTGTTTTCTATTCCAATTGTCATTTTCTGCCCTCATCCAAAATAAACTCTAAATCAACAAATATACTATTTGATCTTGATCTGGTTTCATTATTTTATATGTTCTCTGAATCTCTACGTGAATAGTGGGAGGGAAAAAAGGAAATTCTCCTTTTAATAATCATGTGTGTTCTTTGGCAAGTCCTTGATCTTTTCTTGTAAAAATGAGATGGGGGGGGACGCATCTAAACAACCTTTCATAAAAAATTCCATTATCTTATGGAAATCCAGAATTTACGAACTATCTAAAAAATGGTGATCCTTCCTATTGAAACATCACCAGTGTCCTTGTCTTTACTGTTTTTAGGGCCGTTACCAAGATAATCAGCTTAATAGAATATATCAATACTGGAGCCCTCTTAAAAATGCATATAGTTGGCCAGGAGCAGTGGCTCACGCCTGTAATCCTAGCTCTCTGGGAGGCCAAGGCGGGCGGATTGTTTGAGCTCAGGAGTTCGAAACCAGCCTGAGCAAGAGCGAGACCCTGTCTCTACTAAAAAATAGAAAGAAATTAATTGGACAACTAAAAATATATAGAAAAAATTAGCCGGGCATGGTGGCGCATGCCTGGAGTCCCAGCTACTCGGGAGGCTGAGGCAGGAGGATTGCTTGAGCCCAGGAGTTTGAGGTTGCTGTGAGCTAGGCTGACACCACGGCACTCTAGCCCAGGCAACACAGTGAGACTCTGTCTCAAAAAAAAAAAAAAAAAATGCAAATAGTCCTCCCTCGGGTTGGGGTTGGGGGGATTGGCTTCAGGACCCCCGTCCCCGCCTACCAAAATCCGCACATGCTCAAGTCCCACAGTCTGCCCTGCCCAACTCTCTTAAGTCGGCCTTCTGTACATGCGGGCTTTACATCCCATATTTTCCATCTGTGCGTTTGATTGAAAATCCACGTATAAGTGGACCCGCGCAGTTCAAAACTGTGTTGCTCAGGGTCAAGTGTACCTCTTCTAAGTATAAAAGTGTGATCAGCTACACAGGTGAAGGGTGTTAATGGGGAAAAGTCAGGTAATTGGGGTTCAGGAAGCATCTGAAGGATAGAGTAGGCCAGGTGGCACAGGCCAACCTGGGCTGCTCCACAGAAGCAGAGAGAGAGGTGAGGCAGCCAGTAGGAAAATCTGACCTACTTTAGCTTGCTAGACAGCACAGGTCCGGCTTTCTGTAGGACAACGAATGAGCTCCGTCCCCTGTCCCTAAAATCTGAGTGGCTGGCCAGCCTCAAGAAGTGAGTTACAGTGGGCTTGCTTGTGAGGGTTTCTCTAAGACTGAAGCCTCCTGTTGATCAAATATATTCTTAGTTCTAAGCAACTGAATAATAGCAAACTTTTGAAATGACCATTTGTGAATTGTGGATCATTTAGGAAATTATTTTCTCATTTCCATGTATACTAAATATTGGCATTAATTTTTATTCATTTTTACTTACACACATTTTGACACTTTCAAAACTGTTTTGATTCTTTGTAGTCTCTGAAAGGATCACACAAAATCCCCATTTGTGTCTTTTAAGTCCTAATTTAGTACAATATAACTTAATATTGTTAACGTTCTGTCAAGGTACGGAGCACTAGGAATATCATTCTTATTTTAGTAACAGCACATGTGTGCTGCTGAAGTCAACAGGGCAAAACAGTTTTGTGTTTAAGTGGAAAAGGATATCACAGGATCTCAGATCCTGTCTGTTTCAGTGGGTGTAGAGAATTGCCTGAGAACTACATACTCAGCTGACAAGGAAGGAAGAGATCCAACACTTAAAAATTGTAGCACTGACTTTAGCTGCATCTGTGTGACTGAATATCCTCTAATGCAGAGGCACAGAAATAGACGATGTGTGACCAAGTACTCATGTGGCGTTTGGCTCAAATAAATCTCCATCCGTATTCTCATATTTTATAAACTATGAACTTACCATATATATTTCACTTAAGCTGTAAATACATTAACATTAAAAGTAAGAAAAAGTAAGCATAAGTAAGTAATCTGATATAGGAGCAAGGTCAGTTAGAAGCCAAGACTATCACTGTTGAAATCATGCTTAACATGTTAAAATGGCTTTTAATCTAAAGTCCTGTGTGGCCCTGACACAGCCATATATTCTGTCTCTTGTTCCTCTTAGATAATAAATTGCTACCGCCAATGCCGTAATCTTCGATGCCTGCATTTTTATATTCAAGTGACTAGTTTGCATGAAATTTTGTGGGAGGAAAAGGCAAACTTTTTCCAGATAATTAACTCAATGGACAAGCACCATTTATTCAATAATTTGTTTTTCTTCCCCTCTGAAATGTCACTTCTACATTATTATTAAATATTACGTGGGTCCATTTCTAAGCTTTTAGTCTGTTCCATTAATCTGTCTATCCTTGTACAAAGGCCACATTTTAATTATGTTCAACTTTTAAGCTGAGTCCTGCACTGCAAAAACCACTTTGCAGTGTGTCTGTAATTACACTGCTCCTCCTAAGAGACTTATTATGCTGTTTGTACTACGAGAAGATGACTACAGTTGACTGAAGCAAGGATAGACACTAAATCCCAAGATAGTTGGACTTAGAGGCTAAGGGTTTATGATAATCTTGCCTGGAAGCACTGCAAGACCCTAACAGGATGAGTTCAACATTCAGATCCTCCTGCTGGCAGGTAGAACACAGAGCCTGAGACTGGTAGTGGGGCAAAAGTCAAATATGGCAGTAGAAGCCATGAAAAAGCAAAAGCTATGACCAAAGTTTGACAAAATGTAAGTGCAGTTTATGAGTAATAGCAGGAGAATTCATTTATTTAATGCGTAAGTGCCTGGTATTATTCTACTAATCAGGAATCCAGTCATGAACAAATTCAGAAAAGGCTTTGCTCTCATGGAATGCATCAGGAAGGGAATAGGAATTAAATAAATTAAGATGATCTCTGATGGCAGAACCACTTTAAAGAGCACAAGGCAGGATGATGCTAAAGTTACTGGGAAGGAAGTTTACTCTATATTGGAAAGTCAGAGAGGGTCTTCCTGCAAAGGCACCGTCATTTGCAGGAAGATCCTTGGCAAGTAAAAGGGTTTAAGCAGAAATGAGTTTGGTGTTTGGGAGGAAGAGGGTGGATAGAAGAGATGAAGTCAGAGATGGAACCACTACATTGCACTGAAAGGTGCTGTTGCCACTGTGTGGATGGCACCCCCTGGAGTTGTGTGCTCCCCTGCCTTGCTCTGGGAGACAGGCAGGGAGAGATCTGTTGAGGGCTTGCAGGATTTAATGTATGTGTGTAGTACATGTGCACGGTGAATTACAGGATTTTATGTATGTGTGTATCACATGTGCGCTGTGAAGCTACTGGAAAGTTTCAAGTGGGGGAGCCACTATTTTATAAAAGCTCACTATGGTTATTAGGTAAACAGCGGGCTAGGTAAAGTGTGCAAAAGCAGTAGCAGAAAATAGAGTCTTTATATGTGAGGCATTGTACCAGGGAGCCTCAGCTGCCTTCATGAGTCTAGCTAAGGCATGTGCCTCCTCAGTGGTTCCTAAGCTATAATGTTGTTTACCTTCTGATGTATATTTAATATCATATATTAAGACAATTTTGAGACACTTTAATCCTTACCCGTTAAAATAAGATTTAGACATTTTTAATGAGTAAAATGGTCTTTCAACATTGTATTTATGCAAAAATATTCTTCCTTACTTAGTCTCCACATTATTACTAAGGCATTATACTCCATGTTGTAAAAGACAAAGGGAAAAGGAGTGTTACATTGAAAACCAGAAATCATAGCATCTAAGTGTGTGTTAGCAGAAGAGGCTGCTCTCTCAAGCACTTGGTTTGGGCCAAAGTATGATATAATTCCAGACACAGTCTCAATTAAATTATGTACTGAAGATAATTTAAAATTTATGATTAAAATAACCACCATACAGGTACTTCTTATAGAATCACGATAACTCAGATATAGTTTCCTTAAAAGCCCAGATTTTGAGATTAGCAGGAGGAAAGAAACATCTTTAGTTAGTATTTTATTAATACACGTATATTTTAATTGCCTGAATACTAGCATAGAACAAAAAGGAATTGGAAAGTCACTATAGTTAAGAGTACAGAGTCCTGGGTTCAAAAATACAGCTCTACCACTACAAGGTGTGTGACTATACACAGGCTACTTAATCTCTTTATGAATCAGCCATCTCATCTGAAAACAAGGATATAAACAGTTATGTCCCAAGGTTGTTTAAAATAAAGTATTTTATTTAAAAATACTTTGAACAAGTTACATACTCAATACGTGCTTTTCAAAAAAATGTAAACTGGAATATTTTTTGTTTTTACTGACATCAACAGTGAGCACTAAACTGTGATTATTTAAATTCCCTATAACTTGGGAAGCATCTATTTTCTTTTTTCCTTTTTAGACTAGTCAAGTGCAGTAGTGAGGAGGGGGGAAAGTAGTAGAACAAGGAGTTCAATCTGTAACTGACTGTGAACAGTCAAGCAAGATAACTCACTACCTTCGGACCAGCCGGGAAGCATCTATTTTAAATGACTGGACCTAGTCAACTGAAACTAGCTAGAAAAAAACGCAAAAGAATGAAACTTTCATTGGTGTGCACTGCATGTTTTAGTCCATTTCTTTGATAACTGTTTCTCAGTAAAGATTCAGAATTTGTTCCTTTAGAATTTAAACGTTGCAAACAGAAATGTGCTTGGCTAGCAGATATTCAGGCAGCCTTCATATGACACAAAGGGACTGCGTTCTCCCAAAGGCAGGGCAGCATTTTTTTTTTCGGTTCCTACATTTAAGGCAACCACCAGAAAGAATAAGGAAATCAATTCAGTGAGGTAAATAAGAAAAGGGCTCTTTCCTCAAAAGTTCCTTGGAAACTAAAGAATTACAAGGGAGGCATATGAGGTAAGGTAAGCCAAAAGTCTATGGAGGTATACAGGGAAAATACAGTCTTGAGAAGTGGAAGGTGTTAATAGTATGGTGTTAGTGTTAAATCTCCTGGTGTTGATAACCACACTGATTATGTAAGAATATGTCCTCTTCTTAGGGAATGTACTCTGAAGGACTTGGAAGTAAAGAGCATAACGTCTGCAACTTATTCTCAAATGGTTTAGAAAAAAGTCATCCAGATAGATACATAGGTAGAGATATAAATATCTATGTCCACATCATCTATCATCTATCTATCTATCTATTTAGAAAGAGAGGAAGGGAGGGAGGG
Source organism: Propithecus coquereli (assembly GCF_000956105.1). Taxonomy (NCBI): domain Eukaryota; kingdom Metazoa; phylum Chordata; class Mammalia; order Primates; family Indriidae; genus Propithecus; species Propithecus coquereli. Next base: position 11,834,224 of record NW_012140524.1, on the reverse strand, counting down.
AGGGAGAGAGAGAAAATGAAGAACAAAATGTTAAGTATTTATGGGCATTTTAGTTTTTTTACTATTCTTGCAAATTTTCTGTAAGTTTGAAATCATTTCAAAATAAAACTATTGGGTAAAAGCTTGAGGGGCACAATAGGCTATTCCCACAACACCACAAAGCCACTACATAGATTACTTATTAATTAGACAGGGGAAAGGGAACTTTGCAGAGGAGAAGTCTTGCTGTCCCCACTTTAACCAAGGGACTAAATTCTGCACCACCAGTAAGGAGACAAGTTGAACATCATGTGCCTCCTGATGTATTGCACAAAGAAGGGCAAGACATCTCCTAGTCTTAACCTCACCCCCCAAATTTAAGCTGAACCTAATTACAAGGAAACATCAGACAAACAGGAACTGGAGGGCATCCCACAAAACTGACCTGGACTCTATAAAAACGTCAAGGATATAAGAAACAAAGACTGGGTTGTTGTTCTAGATTAAAGAAGAGTGAAGAGACATGACAAGTACATAAAATATATGATGTTGGGTTAGGGTGAAAACAGCTATAAATGACTTTGCCAACATGGAGAATTTCAATTATTAATGTTATGCTCCCTAAGTGCAGGAACTCTAGTGTGGTCACATAGGGAGAATATAATTCTCTTAGGAGATTCGCCCTTAAGTATTTAAAGGTGAAGTACAATGTCTACAACTTACTCCAAATTGTTCAGGAGAAGAGATTTTTTTTTTTTTTTTTGAGACAGAGTCTTACTCTGTTGCCCCGGCTAGAGCGC
>NW_012140524.1:11825454-11833205 GCF_000956105.1 Propithecus coquereli | reverse complement strand
TGGCCAAGAAAAGATATCTTTTAAAAATATGATAAACTCCCAAGGTGCCCAGACTGTGTACACACGCTGAAACTGTCTATCATGTATGGTGCTCTTGAAATGTACCTTTCCCAGAATGCTGATAGCACACGCCATACCAACTTGTCCAACACCCACTACAGTGATCTTATTGTTTGGGACGGCTGCTTCTTCTTCTGCAACCGGTGCAATGAGTTTTTCCTTAAGAGTTGCCATTGTGCACTGCAAGAAAAGAATCAAAACATTATATATGTATCCACATATGAAATCTGGATGGAAATCATCCTTAAAATGTTACCGTTGCAATTTTGAACTAAAGTAAAACTTAAAATGAACCTAATGATATTCTAGAAACAATATATTTTTAAGAACTATGCGACCCATTTAAATGAAAATGTAAGGCAAAAAAATCCACAAAGTCCATCAGAATTGGGGTTCTCTTCAGCCTATGATTCCAGGTGAGTATTTAATAAGTTGTAACCATTTTGTCTTGTAGACATGAGTATTTATATTTAAATTAGCTGATTTCTTTCTGTTTTCCCCATAAAGAATTTATATGAAACTGTGTAAACTAAGTTTGGGCCCCGTATTAACCCATTTTAAGCTTGGTCAAAAAGAACTAATGGCCAGTTATAAATATAATTTCTCATACTAATGGTTATTGTGAGTCTTGGAAGATAGAGACTTTGTTTCACATAACGTGCCATAGTGTACCAGACATACTTAATAAATACATAATGACAGTAAAATGGTGATGAATATTGTTCGTGCAAAGTCTGCAAAAATATCACTCTGTATTCCTCTTAGTGCACCTTGGAAGGTGGACAGATACTTAATACATTTTCCTTTCAGGGGGTCATATTAGGAGAATATCAGTCTCTGAATCAGTTTCTTTCCAACCATCCAAAACAAAGCCCCCAAGCAGTTAAAAAAAAAAATTGAAACTTGTTGGAAAACATTCTATTCTGTAACACCAAATTTATCTGTGTCATCAGATAATCAGAAGAGTTTTCTGGATAACTGAAACAAGTAGCTATACTTACTGAAATAAGCTTATGCATTCTGTGGCAATTTAGTACAAAAAATATACTCCTCTGCCTTGAACAGAGAGGGCACACACCATAAATAAGCCTTTCCTCTGTAATTATCACTTATAATTGTAGTAACTCATTATAATGTCTATTATTTTAGTTTACTTTTTATGTTAGACTCTGTTGCATCTGAGGCTACTGCCACTGCTTCCCAGTCTTGTTTTTGCTTCTACTCTGCAATGGACTAAGTAACAAAACTGAGTTTAGTAATCGTGTATGTAAAGTAAGAGTATGGCTCTGAGTTAGAATAAAGTATTTGAATTTGGAGACAACTGTGTAACAACTGCTTTGTTCTATACCTTTTTTTCTTTTCTTAAAAAACATTTTTCTCCAATCTGTAAGTACTAAATTGGGAGGAGATTGTTTTCCCTTTGCAGATCACATTGAGTTTCCTAGTGGATGCTAAAAAGAAAAGAAAGATGCAAGGTCGTGCAAGTGCCTCCACAAATAGATGACCTTAAAATGAAATTCAAACATGTCCTGCATTTTGAGCAGGCCCAGAAAAAAGAATGCTGCAGCTCTCCTTGTTAAACTAAGACACAATGCAATTTTTCTCCACTTAGGTTTATTACTGTTAGTTGGTTTAAGATCATTTAGGTATATAGGGGCCCCAGTAAGCAGTGGGAACAACAATCCAGTTGCTATATAAGTGCAGGTTCATTGTTCTGATAGATCTTCTAAATTAATTTAAAGAATTTCTGAAAATACAATTTAGAAGGTCGAGCCAGTTTAGATTTTCTTTCAGATCTTTCCGGAGAAAAGTGCTTTGATTTACTCTTTCCTTAACAGGAGTTCTAAGAAATGAGAAGAAAATGGTTTGCATTCTATGGCAGGCCTGTGCCAACATCAGAGTGGTGGCTGTAGGGAAAAAGAATGAACAGGGTAAAAAACAATCTCCAACTGTTGGTGCTTTACATCTCCTCGCCCTGTATAAACCAACCATTACAAATGAACCAGTGCCTTAAGTTCAGGAACTAAAATCCTCTTTGTAGAGTATCTCTCATTCTAACTCCTTTTAAAATCCAGGTTTGCCTTGGAATTCTTCCACAACGCAAGGGCCAGCTCTCCCCTTCCCCCACTCCCCAGGTCCTAACTGCAGCTTGCACTGCTTGCTACCGGTAAGCCACCTCTTCCTCTGGGGTAGGCAGCAGAGAACAGCAAGTCACGAGGGCAGGCGGCAGCCACAGATCTCCTCGGATAGAGTCTCTGGGGACAAGCCTAGGACTTCTTTACTCGGAGCACCCAAAGCTGGCAAAGCTCCTGAGCATCTGGAAAAGATTCCCCAAAAGAACCGGTGCATACACAGCTCGTGGAAAGGCCGCGTCTGCAGCCGGGAGTGCAGGGCCGAACTGCGGATCATCTGATGCCTTTCCCTGCATCCCAGCAAACTCTGGGCAAACTCCATTACCGTGGTAGTATACTGGAATATTAACGGTCAAGATCGTCCATCCTTCATATGTCACCTGGTTCCTTCTCCCTCCCCCAAGCTCCTCGGCCACGTGTCCGGGCTACCGCCAGCAGGCACTGGGGGTGGAGGGGGATGTGGCCGCCATGAACCGATCAAGGACAAGGAGGGCCGGGGTTTCTTAGCTGCAAATGCAACAAGTCTCTCCTCTGACAGAACACAAGTCGGAGCCTAGCCCTGCAGAGGTGCGCACAAGGCCTGGGGCTCAGCCGCACACGCTCCCCTGCAGGGCATGGCCCGCCGCCCCGCACCGCCCCAGGGCCCGACTCCGGATGCTCTGGGCTGGAGGCCGCAGAGGACCGATGTGTTTCTTGGTCCTTCCCCCAGTCTTGCCGCACAATTACTCCCTCGAACCTCCCACCCGGCTTGTCTGGGAGCCAGGATTCAGGGTCCTGAGCTGAAACTTACCAGGAGGGAGAAAGCTCTGGGGCCCGCTGCAATAGTTGTGCGAAGACAATGTCAGCTGCGCGCGTCTCCTCGGGAGCCGGCTCCGCAAGGAGGGAGGAGGAGGCGGGGCCCGACACCCCTCGCAGCCTCTGAGGTTTCTCCATTGTGATTGGAAACTCGAGCACCGCCTATACCCCTCCCCTCGGCTCGCTCAATCCCCTTCAAGGACAAGGGCTCCAGTGTGCGCACGCCCTCCCCCGCTTCCCCCAAAGAGGAGGTCACCTTCTGCCGGCTAGGGCCGCCTCCGCTCTCAGCTATTTTCGCATCTTACACGCCCTCCAATGCAGAGGCCGTGTTATTTCTAAAACTTGTCTATCTCCGACTCTTCTGGACTTGAACGCTCTTGTTCAGATAGATTTAGTCCAAATAGTAATAAATCCCTATGTTGCATTCGGGTTCAACTTTAGAGGGCCGATCTTCACAGCTAAGATGTTGCTGATGTGTTTCTCTGGAATAGTACTGGAGCTTCGGAACATTTTTAAAAATACAACTGAATTTCGATCATCTCTATTTTAAAGTTCATTTGATGAAAATGACTACCGTTTTCATCTTCGTTCAACGAATAACGCATTGATTGCCTACTGGTTGGCTGATAAGACCAGTGGGGCCTCGGCCCTGCCCCCTGAAGCTCCTCTACAAATCTGCGTGGTCTCAAAGTCAGGCTTGGCGCTCAAGGGGAAGTGATGGGACCTCAAAGTGAGGTGCAGTTTCTTTTTTAGTTCCTTGAGCAACAGCAAAGCTGGTTGTCTTCATTCATCTCTGTTTCTTCAATGCCCAGCCCGATGCCTGATACCTTATACAACATTGATGAATAAACGAATGAATGATTAAACAATTGGAGACATTCTAAAGAGTCTGCTTTAGTTGTGTTTTTTGGTAATTAAAGTGCTTTCTTTTTTTTTCTCCCCCCCACCAAGTGTTTTCAAATATAGCAATTTCACAAATCCCTTGTATATGAAAGGGAGGGGTTTTCTTTGGTTTGTTTTTTAGTAAATGTATGTTTCTTATAAATGACCACTAATTCATTTAGTTTCTTTCTTTTCTTTTCTTTCTTTCTTTTACTTTTTTTTTTTAAATAGTTGACTGGCTAATTTTTTTTTCTGTTTTTAGTAGAGATGGGAGGTCTCACTCTTGCTCAGGCTGATCTTGAACTCCTGACCTCAAGCTATTCTCCTGCCTCAGCCTTCCAGAGTGCTAGGATTACAGGCATGAGCCACCATGCCCGGCCCTCATTTAGTTTCTTCTCAGTGCCAAGTATTGAAGATAAAAACATGAATCTAACGCTATACCCCTTGAGGTGCTCCTGGTCCAATGGAGACAGACAAGCAGGCAATCTATTTCAATTACAATACAATGTGATAATTAGTAATAGAAATTTGATTAAAGTACAATAAAAATTCAGAGGAAGGAATCACTAAGAAAGGGGTGTATTAAGAACAATTGGTGAATGTCAAACTCTCCTAGCATTTCCAAGGTTATAGCCTCCAGTTAGTGAGGACTTTGAATGACCCTCAAGATACAGTCCAGTTACAAATTGAAATGATGATGAGGGAGAGAGGTTGGAAGATAATTTCAAAAGTATTATATTAATCTTAAACCCAAATTTGAAGCAGAAGTGGCAAGTAACCCTAGCAAGATATCTAGAAGCCACCCTAGACCTCTTTCTCACCTGCTTTCCAAAACAGTCAATTACCAGGTTCTCTAAACTTAACTTCTAAATACCTCTTCAATTATTCCCCTTCTTGCCATCCCCATTACTGTATGTCTTTAAGGGTAAAGCAAGAATAAATGAAAAGAAGTCTCTATTTTCTTTTTCTACTCTCATTCTTATTAGAACACCTCATGGAGTGTGGGAACACCTCCCCATGAGGTGTTCCAACCTGATAGATCAAAGTGAATTCTCTAGTCTGTAACTCTAAATGCCAGGAGAATGTACAATACCACGCTTAGACATTTTTGAGAATTGTATACCCTGGCAAGTTATCTTTTAAGCATGAAAGACAATTTTAGATATACAATGGTTCAGACAATATACTCCCCATACCATTCCATTTTTAAATAAATCACAGGGAAGCTCTATACCTACTCACTGAAAAATAATCAAAATTAGGAATCCAAGGAAGGGGAAGTTATGGTATAGACAGTGACAGCTAAACCAGTTGATATATTTATTTTTTAAATTTAATATCCCAAGTGGCTATAAACCAGTTAATTTAGAGATAAAGCTAAATAATTCCCAGAAAGTTGGTTATAAACTGAATGCTAATGTCAAAAATTGTTAAAACGGAAGATTATTTCTTCCGAAAATATTTACTGAAAACTTCCTATATGACAGGCACTGTTTCAGGGATCAAGACAGACAGTATGCTGCTAATAGGGAACACATATTCTAGTGGAGGATCATGGATAATAAACTAGTTAATGAATTAAAAAGAATAGGATAGCCAGGTGTGGTGACACATGCCTGTAGTCCCAGCTTGGGAGGCTGAAGTGGGAGGATCCCTTGAACTCAGGAGTTCAAGGCCCGCTCGGGTAACATAGTAAGACCCTGTTTCTAAAAAAAAAAAAACAGAGAGAGAGAGAGAAAGGTAAAATGATAGGATAAAGAATGTAAACATAACAACATGTCATTGTTCTGTCTGGGCTTTTCTACCCTGTAGGCTGTTGTGAACATTATTTGTAATGTGTCATGATATAGCCTACTGCAGAGGGTAGAGTGGTTTGCTGCCATAGTAAAGGATTCCTAACTGCTGGTTTTTTTTTTTTTTTTTTTTACCTCTTGTGCCTTTTTAAAAAAATTATCTCTTGCTGTCAGATTGTCAACTGTTTTAAAAACTATATTCACAGACTAGGAGAATGAAATAGGAGCTTTAAAATAATCTAATCCAAATGAATACCCCCAGTTTGAGTGACTGGCCTCAAGTTACTCTGAGTTAAGAATAGAACCAAAAATAATTTGGATCTTGCCGCTATCTGTGTGCCTTGTGTGGGAATTCTTTCTTAATTCTATTTTGCTGTTTTTATTCTTCTGTAGCCACAAAACCAGATTAGCTAATCTTATTAGAACTGTAAATTCCTCGAGGGTATTTTATTCATATGTCCAAGTAACATAGTATCTCTGGCAAGATACCTTTATGTCTCTCAGAAAACATAAACCGGAGCACGGTATGAACAAATGAACCCTGAGTTAGAATTTTAGAGAGATCTATTGGTTCATAGTCTCTTTCACACCATTTTCTTTGCAATTTTCTTTATTTCTCAATTCTCTGATATATTTCAAAGACTTTAAGTTCCATGAAACTGAGTTTCAAGTAGATGAGTTGTTACTACAGTAGCGATATATACTTATACATGGAGAGCCACTGTTCCAGGTGGATATCCCTAACTACAAGAAGAAAAAGGGGCCCGGGAGAGAAACCAGTCTAGTGGGGAAAGAAGAGAATTGTGATTTTAACGTCTCAGAAAGCAAAAGAACTAAATTTTGATTCTCTAGCCATTCATCAGGTAGTTATAACACAGAGTACCTTTTCTGTGTATGTATTAGCTGTTCTTTCTAGAAGGGAGGTAGTTACATTCTGAATTATACCAGTAGCTTTGAGTTGACTCATGGTAGTGTCTAGTTGGATGTAGACTTGTTTGTACTAAGCAGTAGGTCCCTCATGTGCCTGAATGGTAGATGCTCAGAAGTAGTTTGTTGGTAACAAGTACCTGGGCTTGAAGCAGTGAGCATCCATGAATTTTTATTTCTCTTGCCCTTTGCAGGATGGTCTACGAGTGTCTGAAAAACATCAGTGGAAAATGCTTTGACGAAACATATCCTATTCATGAGAAAATGCCTTCTTGCGGTCTCCTACAGAAGGAGATGATGACTCTGTGAAAGGCACCTCAGATAAGCCTTGACTTGGTAAGGATTCCCCCCCTACCTAGGGGGATACCTGGAAGGAAATATTCATACATAGTCAACTGGAGTTCACAGTTCTGTCCTGAAAGTGAGCTTTAAGGTAGGTCAGCTCCAGCGGAGCCAATCAGAAACTAAACTTCCACACTGCTCTCCACCTGGTGTCCTTGACGTTGCCTGGACACTGCTTCTGGGAACACAGGACCCATCCCACGTGCTCTCTGGGCATTCAAAGGTCCTCATTGTGTGAAGTCCTCTGATACCATCTATACTTCCCATTCCTAGAACCATGACCTCTCACCCTTTCTGGGGCCAAGGACTTTCTGCTGTCCTCACAAATACTTCTTTTCTTATTTTGGAAACCCCGAAGAAGATGAGTAGTTTTTCTATGCTCTGGCCCTATGCATTTCAAAACATTGATTTTGTTATTTTTAGCAAATAAAAGGTAAAGAATCAAATAGGATGAAAATGCTTATAATAAAACAGTCTCCTGGCCCTTCCCTCTCATCTCCAGTGCTGATCCTCAGATCAATCTCTCATCCTTTATGACTTCTTGAATCGTAGTAGGGAAGTCCAGCTGCTGTTTCCTTTCTTTTCTTGTACTCATTTAAGATATGAATGAGGATGTAGTCATTTAAATGCACATCAATTTGTGAAGCGGAAAGCATTATCCCTGAGATTTTAAAATGGAAAGCCCTGGTGTCCACTTGCCTAAAGTTTTCCTAGGGTTCTATAAAGCAACACACATCGAGGAATTTCTTTTATGTGATTTTTAACAAAGCTTTCATTTATTGAAAAAAGTTCTATATGCCAGGCATGTACTTCAGAAACA
>NW_012140524.1:11822886-11824366 GCF_000956105.1 Propithecus coquereli | reverse complement strand
TTGCAAAAATTGTTTGGAGAGATCCTGAGTACCCATCACTCAGCTTCCCCCAATAATAACAACTTTCTTGACCATCGTGCTTATTAAAACCAGAAAATTGACATTGGTGCACTACCTTAAACTAAACTATGGACCTTATTCAGATTTTACAAGTTTGTATACACATGTGTTTTAAAAAATATACATTTTCTTATGTTGAACAATTTTGCAATGCGCACAGATTAGTTTTCTAACTAAAAAATAAATATTAAAAATACTTAAACATTTTTATTTAATATTTTACTTTTAAACCTACTACTTAGGTGTTTAGGCAGGGTTAATGGACTCAGGAATTTATTTTACTTTTAAAGTAGAAAATGTTGCAGAGAACATTTGCCTCAGGCATTTTGATGGTGGCCTGTGTATTTAAGTTAGTTATTATGTCTTGCACATTATTTAAGAGAGGTTAAAATGCAACTTTTTGCAGTGTTCTTGAGCACACAAAGGAATTTGTTTCTACTCCTCATCCATTACCGGTGGTCAGGATTAATGGGTTTCTAAAAACCATATCTGGGCAGCTGTGTTTACCCTTCCTCTCTAAGTGCTCAATGGTACTTCCCAAGCAAAAATATGATGAAGAACACTTTATTCATCTGTGATTAAATATAAAAAGCCCTTAGTTTGGCCTATAGCAAAAAGAAAAAGAATCAATGACAAGCCAAATTTAAAAACAAATAAACAAAAAACTACTAGAAAAATGAAGAGGTAAACCAAAAGCAACCCCTAATATCTGGAATCCTGATGTTGCTTAAATGAAATGTTGTTAAATGAAAAGTGGGTGCTATTGGGAATGGGATGTAAGGGAACTACTATTTATTGATGTCTACTATATGCTAGATTACGTACTAGGTATTTCGAATGGGTCAGTATAATCTTGGCAGTATAGTCAAAAGTGTCCTCCTGCTGTTGACCTTGAGACAATTGTCTAATAGTATTTAATAAATAAGGGTTCCAGTCTAATGAGGCATCAGAATCATTGTAAATTCTGAGGCAAAGACATAAGCCAATTTCTGGTTAATTGATACCATACTGTCAGATCATGTCCTTTTAATTCTCTTAATTTTATTCTACAAATAGTCTATGATTTTTATAAAGAATCAAAAAAATATAGAAATGTATAAGTAGAAAACAAAAGTCCTCGGTTTCCCCATACCCCAATTCTTTTCCCTAGGGGTAATCACCATTAACATTTTTCAGACCTTTTTTCTGTCTCCTTTTTTTTTTTAAGACAAGGTCTCACCCTGCTGCCCTGGCTAGAGTGCAATGGAGTAATCATAGCTCCCTGCAGCTTCCCACTTCTGGGCTGGAGCAATACTCTTGCCTTAGCATCTCCCAAATAGCTGGGACTACAGGCGTGCGATACCAATTCTGGCTAATTTTTCTATTTTTCGTAGAGATGGGGTCTTGCTCTTGTTCAGGCTGGTCTCAAACTCCTGGTCTC
>NW_012140524.1:11817547-11821071 GCF_000956105.1 Propithecus coquereli | reverse complement strand
GCCCACTGAAACGTATCAGTGCATTTCTCAAGTGTGCCATAATTCGGTCTTATATGACTCCATGTGTAACTTCAACAATTCGAACTTGTTTAGATGCCTTTTAAACTTTTTTTTTATTTTATTGCACTGGTACTTTTATTGAATAGAAATCAGAAGAGTAGACACCTATCTCTTGATACCAATCTTGGGAGGAAAGTACTTAAGTCTTTCAGTATTAAGTATGATGCTAACTCCAGCTTTTTTTTTTCATAGATTCCCTTTCATCAATTGTTGAAAGTTTTTATCAGAATAAGTGCTGAATTTAGCAAATATTTTACCTGCATCTGTTAAGATGATCACATAGCGTTTATTATTACATGGGCTCATTTTCACATATTAAAACAACCTCATATTCTTAGGTTAAGCCCTACTTGGTGATGTGGTAGTATTCTTTTAATATGTATTTCTGGATTTGATTTTTTAATATTTTGTTGAGAATTTTTACATCTTAGGTCTTTAGAATATTTTTCCCAAATTTTTTGGTAGCTTCTTTGATGATTTTGATATCAGACTAATGCTTACCTTATAAAATGAGGTGGGAAATACGCCCTTCTCATCTATTTTCTGAAAGTTAAGTGTCTGGAATTTACTGCATTATATAAAGAATATTAATGTTTATTTGGCAGGCATTTAAGATAATTGTGGATCAGCTTCAGCCTACAGAGGCTTGTTTTTAAACTCTGCTAGAGCAGGTCTTAGAGAAGTCTTACTCTGTGGCTAGTTTACACGTACCACCAAGGTGTTACACTCTGGGATATGTCCTGAAGTCGGGGAGTTCAACAGGATCTCTATACCATGGCTGATCCAAATTTGAATATCTCCAGATCCCATTTGTGTTCTCAGGATCATTCTGGTTACAGCCCCTCACAGTTGTTCTTTGCTGAGCTAGTATCTTCTGTATGTCCCACATATTCCAGCAGCCTCAGCTTTCCTGAACTCCCATCTCTGTATTTTCAGCTCAGTGAGACTGCAGTCCTCTGCCTGGACTCTCGCTGCAATGTGGTCCAAAAAAAATGCTTCCAGGGAAAAAGTCCAGGCAATTATAAGGCTCATCTTCTTTCTCATTTTGCAAGGATCACACCCTTGTCATGCCTGTTTTCCAATGCCTAAAAACTGTAGTTTCCCCTGTTTTGTTTAGTTTTCTAGTTGTTTACATTTACTCTATTGTGGCCCCAGATCCTCTTTTCATAATCAAGCATTGAGAATAATTATCAATTTCCTACTACATCAGGTTACAATAGGTGCTTCAGATGCTTAAGATGCAGGCTGACCTGCATGTTATTGTATATGTAGGAACACTTCGGAAGATTTTGAATTTTCCTTTAAACTGTACTACATTTGGCGTTTTGTAATTATAGTATTGGAATGTTTAAACATATTGTGTCACACTTGAAACCAATATTTCTCTAATATCCCATAGAGGATTCAGTCAGTGAAAAGTTCAAGAGTCTGTGCATTTAATATATTATCTAGGTGATTCTGATACAAGTTTCCAAAGTATACATTTTGGGGAAAACTGTTATAAACTTCTGAAGGGTCTCAAATCTTTCTTCTGACTCCCAAGTCTCACCTCCTTCCACCCCTAAAAGAAGGAATATATATAGTTTAATCCCGAGTGCTCTGGTCAAGGTGACAGGCAAACTCAGGAGGCAGTAAGGGTGATGAGCACGAGTGTATATTCTTGGTTAGTGTCTGGTTTCCCATTATTAGCTGTGTTGCAGTGGATAGACAATGTAATCCTTCTGAACCTTTCTCATCTATAAAGGGGACGTAAGAGTAGCATTGGATTGTTGCAAAGCTCAAATTAGATAATGTGGCAGGATACACCCTATAACTGCAACTGAGAAAGGACTACTAATCTCTAGTCTAAAAATCCTGAAATCTTAACCCAGACAGGGGGCAGGGTCCCTGTTATTGCTTCCATGGCACCCTGAACATATATCCATCTGGGCTGCAGCACGTGCACCTGTGCAAATAGAGGGGGCTCACTAGAGTGGTGTGACACTACACCTGCTCACAGCAACAGGTAGAGTCTGTTAATTTACCTGTGAACTGCAAAATTCTAGAGGCCCATCTTTCATCTCTGTATTTTCAGTGTTTAAAACAGTTTTAAGGCATATTATAGACTATAATTTAATGGTTGTGATATTGTATAATAAAATACATGTTTTGTCTTGTTCTCTGTTTCCTCACATATGACTTCTAAAATCCTTGGAATCTCCAAAATGATGTTTGCTAATAAATTGACTGGTGGCTGGCAGCCCCCTAGGTAGCTTCAGAATGGGCACTGGTCACTGGAAAGACCAAGGCAGGATGCCAGGGAGGGGAGAGGGGCTGAAGGTTAAGTGGGTCACCAATGGCCAGTGATTTAAACAATCGTGACTACATAATGAAGCCTCCATAAAAACCCCAAAGGACAGAGCTCAGAAAGCTTCAGGAGAGCTGAACAGGTGGAGGTCCCGGGGAGGGCATGGAAGCTCTGTGCCCCTTCCCACATGCCTCTTCCTATGCAGCTCTTCATCTGTGTCCTTCATGATATCCTTTACAGTAAACCGGTACATGCAAGTAAAGTGTTTCCTTGAGTTCTGTGAGCTGCTTTAGCAAATTAATTGAACCCAAGGAATGGATTGTGGGACCTCCGATTCATAGCTGGTCGGTCAGAAGCGTGGGTAAATCAACCTGGAGCTTGCAACTGGCACCGGAAGTGAAGTTCTGAGGGACTACGCTCTCCACCTGTGGGATGAGACATTATCTCCAGATAGTGTCAGAATTGAATCAAATTAGAGGACCCGCGGCTGGTGTCTGCTGCAGAATTGCTTGCTTGCTCGTTTGGGAAAACAGCGCACACATATCTGTTGTCAGAATTGCCAGGTTGCTAGGAGGGAGAAAATCTCCACACATTTCGGTGACCAGAGGTCACAGAAATATTCTGTATGGATTTTGTGGTGGTGAGTAGAGAGTAGCAAAATGTTTGGGTTTTTCCTATATCCTTACAATGGTTTATTTTCTGTTTTATGTAGATGAATGAGTGAAGATTATATGAAAACATCAAGGACACAGACTCTTTGGTGGTGCTCTTCCTCCTCCTCCTCTTCCTCCTTCCTCTCCTCTTCCTCCTCCTCCTCCTATTTGATGTGGCTTAACAAGCTGCCCCAGTGCATGCCTGACCTCTCTTTCTAGGCACAGGTTTTGAGCAGGCTGGGCAGGAGATGTTTACAAGGCTTTCAAAGTCCTCCTAGGCTCAAGTGGATAATTCACATTATCATGGCAACCTGAGACTGAAGTCTCCACTTCGAATGTTCCACCAGCCAAGAGGAGGAAAGGTCATCTTAGGGCATTCTCTCAGGCTTACAATTGCACCAAGATATGAACCTGTAAAAGGACAGAACAAGAATCTGACTGTTCACTGTTAAATTCCCACATTCCTGACACATAGTAACTATTCAATAGATATTTGATGGGTACATTTTTCTTTTTCTTTCTTT
>NW_012140524.1:11815738-11816881 GCF_000956105.1 Propithecus coquereli | reverse complement strand
TGCTTCTGGGGAGGGAAATGAATAGCTGGGGATGGGGTAGGAAGAAAATTTCCTTTTTATTGTATGTCTTTTGGCAGTTTTAAAAGTTTATATCATACACATGCATACCTATTCAAATAATAATAGTTAAAAGTGTAATGAAAAGAGAAGGGAAATGTTTACTATAAAAATTTACTTACCAAAAACTGACCCCTTGAGAACTCACCCATAAGGGAACTGCCCCATTTCATTTCAAAGCATACTTTGTAGAAAGAGAAGAGAAGATAATTTATTCATGGGTACTTGCTCCTTTTAAACAAGTCTGTTCAAAGGGTGCGATACTGTTTCAAGTTCTCTTGAAGACAAGTTCAAGGGTTTCTGATCTTTAAGCCACTTGAATTTAAATACTAAATATATGTGTTGTATGTGTATGTGTGCTTATTCATTCATTCAAAAACATTTCTGAGCTCCAGGCACTATGCTAAGATCTGAGGACACAGAGTTAAATAAGTCATAGATCCTGGGCTCAAATTGCTTAGAGCCTAGAGATCATGTGAAATGGTGTGCTAATGAGCAGGGGATATTTGGGGCATCTGGCCTTGCTTGTGAGCAGAGAGGGTTTAGGCAGTCAGGTAAGGCTTTCTGACAAATGGAGATCTGTTCTCACTCCTAACCCATAGTAACTACTCAATAGATATTTGATGGGTACATTTTTCTTTTTCTTCTTCTTCTTTTTTTTTTTTTTGCATTTCTCACTGCACTATTAACACTTTTCTTGGATCCTTCTCTTTTTAGCATTCTATGGGGCTGGCCTTTCTAGTGCATATAGGTATAATTTAAAAGAGTCCGGAGTGCAAAATTTGCTCTTATATCGATTTTTGAAAATCTACCATTATTAATTCATCCCTAATTTATCCTTCCTGGGTTTGATTATTAGCTGTTCTTCTTGCATCTGTCCTTAAGATTGATTAGACAAGAGAGGAAGAGCAAATGAACAGAAGGAAAGACAGAGATCTGGAATGGCAGACTGTAAGCCAGGGGCAGACAAGCAATTCTGAGCCATCCAGAGCCTGGGGAAGGTAGCTAATGATGGCTTTAGATACTTCATCTTCCTTAACTTAATTGAAGAACTCAGGCTGTGTGTGTGTGTGTGTGTGTGTGTGT
>NW_012140524.1:11812663-11814213 GCF_000956105.1 Propithecus coquereli | reverse complement strand
CACAGTGAAGATATAAAAGAGGAACATAGAATTAGTCCAGGAATGATGCCTAGAGAATGTTTTTTAAAGAGCATTTTGAAGCAAGGTAGGTACACAGATTAAGAAGGAATAAAGCAAGAAATTTTTTAATAGGGAGAATGAGTAAAAAGTACGGAGGTGAAAACCACAGTGATGTTCACAGAAGTTCTATGGTTTGATTGGATCGAGCAATGAAAGTTACAGAGCCAAGAAAAATGATGAATGTGGAACAGTTTGTAAAAGGCCTTAACTGTTAGAGAAATGTGGCAAACAGTTATGTTTGTTTCTAGGCCAAGCATTTTGAACAATTCCTGTGCAATGTCAAAAGAGCCTCCCCCTGTATTTCACATATCGTCTAGATATTTAAGACCCAATATGAAATAATAGCCATTTAAATACCACTCTGTTGCTTAGCCCACAAAATTCCAGGGCAGAAATCGGTATTTGGAACAACTTTAAGGACCTTACACAAAATTCCCAAATTAAGATTAACCAAGTTCACCGTAATTTATTAAAACCAATATTCCATATAAATAAGTCAAATGGTAAACTTCAAATTAAACAATTATAAGGAAATGGTAACACTTTAGTTCCAGAACCTTTCCAAGAACAATGGAAATACAAGTGTGGGCCAAAGTTTAAAGACTTTTGTTTGAGACCCAGTGACATTTTGTGGCAATAGCTGCAGTGAAGCTGATTTTCAGTAATGTTCATAAACACTGCCACCTACTGGAGGATTTCTAGAAATACTGTCCACATGTTAAATTAGCGTTCCCTACATTTTCTGTATTTCAATCTAATGTCATTCACTTCTTTCTAGTCTTCCTAGGAAAGCAATCATGACTAGAGGCCAAGGTGACAGGAAAACAAAGCTAGTGTTGAAAAATCTTATTTTTCTGTTAATTTATGATTGCCTTATTATTACTTTTCATAAGTTTAAAGTTGTTGATGTTTTTCTTATCTTCTCATTAGATGTCAGTTACTAAGAGGGTAAGTTTTAGACTGAGATATATATGGTTCAACCAGGACTGCCAATTGCTAACTTTCTTGTTATAGGTAAATTGTTGAATCTTTTTAAACCTCAGCTCATCTATAAGTTAGAACATTCTCAAGATTTGAGCTACTAAATGTACAAGACTACTACATAGTATGCATTTAATAAATTAAAGTTGCTCATAGAAACTATGACAGTAAATATAAAAACAATGATTTGGAGGTTAAAACTTTGAAAGTAAATATAAAAACAGTGATTTGGAGAGTTAAATCGGATTTTGTTATTTTTGATAAAGTCTTGCTCTGTTGCCCCAGCTAGAGTGCAGAGGTGTGATCATAGCTCACCACAACCTCAAGCTCCTGGACTCAAGCGATCCTCCTGCCTCAGCCTCCTGGCTAGCTGTGACTACAGGCATGTGCCACACACCTGGCTAATTTTTCTATAATATTTTTTGTAGAGATGGGGGTCTTGCTCTTGCTCAGGCTGGTTTCGAACTGCTGACCTTAAGTGATCCTCCGAGAATGCTAGGACTACAGGC
>NW_012140524.1:11797409-11800312 GCF_000956105.1 Propithecus coquereli | reverse complement strand
TCACTACTTTGATTGTTCTTACTCAATAATATTTATATTCTGCATAATCCATAGAAATTCATGGAAATATTTCTCATTCCTCTTTCACATCTTCAGAGTATTCCAGTGTGTACAGTTTTCCAGATACATTATTTAATCAACTAGCCCCTCCTGATGAACACTTGAGTTGTTTCTAGTCTTTGGTATTATAAATAACGCTGCAATGAAGAGCATTAAGCAGATGTATTTTTCATGTTTGCTATTGTATCTGTGGGATTGATTCCTAAATGATTGCTGGATTAAAGGTTAAAGGATGTTGTATTGTTTTCTAATCTCAATGGCCAGTCCTGAGGTATGTAACCCTTGTCATGGTGGTAACAGGGGTGGGATTCTTAGGACGTCAGTGCCCATGGCAGTGGGACAGTGACTTAAAAAATGATATCAGCTTTGCAGAGACACACACACACACACACACACACACAGCAGGTCCTTGAATAACATTGTCTCATTCAATGTCATTTTTTATAATGTTAATAAGAAAAAAAGTCACTTCCTAGCTGGAGCCACTGTCTGTGTGGCGTTTGCATGTTCTCTCCATGTCTGCCCATGTCTGCGCAGGATTTCTCCATGCTCTCTGTTTCCTCCCACATCCCAAATCTGTGCTCGGTAGGTTCATTGGCGTGTCCACATGGCCCCAGTGTGAGTATGGGTGTTGTGCACGCGCTCCTGCGATGAGGCGGCATCCTGTCCGGGGCCGGTTCCCAGCTGGTCCCCTGAGCTCCCAGGATAGGCACTGGGTGACCAGCCACCTGCCACCTGGAACTGAAATGAATGGGTTGGAAAATGAATGAATGAAGACAAATTATTGTGAAATAAAAATGAATAAAGTTAACGGTAACCATACAGATGCATGGTAATAAATGATGTGGGATGAAAGTGCTCAGCCAGCCCTCCGTGTTTGTGATTATTGGTTTTTGAAGTTTGTGGTGGAAGGAGGTCCCCCTTACAGTTTTGGCTTTGCAAATACTTATCCTTGATTTAACCCACCCTGACTGTGACTGCTGTCACTCACTGATTCACCACAAATTGGGTAAATCATGGTCTTCCTTGTTTTTACTGATCTTCTTTACATGTATATGTGGCTACATTTATTTCAGTGTTTAATATTAGAAGCATTTGGGGTCTTTATTTAGAAGTTTGGTGATGTTTTCTGTGACCAGAGATATGCCATAAGAACTTAACTCTTGTTTATATCAATTGGCTTATGGTACAATTGTTTTTGTTATGTGTCATTTTGCCTAAACTGGTAGTTTCCAAGAACCTATCGATGACATTAAGTGAGGACTTACTGTATATATGTACTACTTTTATGAAGTTAATACCCTTTAAACAGTAGTTGGGGACAATTCTTATTCCCCAGGATGAGGGATAAATGTTCTTTTCCTAAAAAAATCACATTTAAAAATTATTTTTCCAGAAACGTAAGAATTCTCTCTCAGTGGTTGCTATTTTGCTTCTCAATGACCTGCCAAAACTAGAAAGCAGAAAGTACGAAGTTTCATCTGGATATGATTTTGGGGACTTACGTGGTTTTTGTGCTGCTATTCTTTTTTGTGTTTGTATGTTAGGGAAAAATCATAGAAGATGACAAATTTGAGAAGAGCAAAATTAGTTGCTGTGATTTACTAGAGATGGATAGGGACTATGACAGTCTTTGGCAGGCCTCTAGGAGCACTCTGACGAGGCTGTCATTTTCATATTTAGAACTTTCCATGTGGCCATTGCCAGGTTAGGAAACCCAGGAGCATGGTGCCCTCTGCTTTTTCCAATATCTAAAGATGCTCTATCCAGATCTCTCGCATGATTGATTCTACAGGACATGTAAATAGTCTTGTTCTATTATTCTAGAGTCACCATTCACAGTCATTCAATATTCTGAAGATAAATAAGCACTTTTTTCTTTTCCTTTCATGAAAGTGTGGCCATATCACTGAAAACAGTCAACGATCTACATTGAATAGCCAGTGTATCAAAGAGACAGAAATAATAGAACGTAACCTTTTGTCAGTGCTTAATATGTAATAGCCCTGATGTTAGTTAAGCTCTTTTCATGGATTATCTCACCAAATTTTCAAAAACCCTTATCAACATAAGCAAGGTTCAAAGTTACAAACTTAAAGTCTGAGGCCAAGTGCTTTTTTCAATACTGTAGAGGTGGTATGTGGAAAAATGCATTCTGACTTTGGAATCCACACTCTTCACCAAGAGACCATCCCACTCTCTAATGTGGGCTCTCTGGCGTTGCTAAAAGGAAATGTCAGGTATTATTTCTAATCTCAAATCACTCATACCCTCTTGAGGGAAATGGATACAATTGCACAGAAAAGTGATTTAAGAATAGATATATGTCCTGTTGTTAAATTCTAATGTGTCCTTCAATATATCAGTTATGCAAGGCTGCATGTGCACTTGTGTGCATGTGTGAGCTCTAAAGTCCTGATAGAATGATGGGGAAGGAAGGAATGAGTTTAATTTTTAAACTAGGCTGAGTTTTCTTTGGTTTCTCCACTCACTCCCAGTGTAGACTTGGGTAAGTTATTCACAGCTCTGAGCCAAGTTTTGTTAATTCTTAAATAGGGATAACAATTCCCCAAGTTTTTATGAGGATTTGGAAATAATAATATATGCATAAAATCTTTAAAATAATGCCCGACACATAGGAAGTGAGGACTAAAATGACAATGTGTAGATAATCTTTTGAGACATTTTCAAGGTGGTGAATTTTTAAGTTTGACAAGGACCTGGGTGGTTGAAGAGGAGAGTACAGTAGGCAATACAGGTGGGAAGAAAAGAAAGCATAGGCCGGGCGCGGTGGCTCACGCCTGTAATCCTAGCTCTCTGGGAGGCCGAGGCGGGGGCGGATC
>NW_012140524.1:11795114-11797022 GCF_000956105.1 Propithecus coquereli | reverse complement strand
GGGGAGGTTATACAGACTTGATAGGCCAATTGTAAGTATTCCGATTTATTTTTCCTTTTTATAATGAAAAATTTCAAACATATACAGAAATACAAAGAATTGTATAATGGTTTTCCATATTCTCACCACCAGTTTCAAACAATTACCTTTTTCCTTTCTACCTTTACTTACTCTCCTCCCACATACCAGGCCATTTTATAACAAAATGCAGACACAATTGTCTTTGTAAATATTTCACTATCACTGAAAGATAGGAATTCCTAACATAGCCACAATATCATTATCACACCTAATATTTTTGTTTATTTGTTTGTTTTTTGGTTTTGAGACATAGTCTCACTCTTTCGCCCAGACTGGAGTGCAGGGGCACCATCACAGCTCACTGCAACCTCCAGCTTCTGGGCTCAAGTCTCCCAAGTAGCTGGGACTACAGGTGTGTGCCACAACACCTGGCTAATTTTTTTATTTTTTATAGAGACAGAATCTCACTATGTTATCCAGCCTGGTCTTGAACTTCTGGCCTCAAGCAATCCTCCCACCTCAGCCTCCCAAAGTGCTGGGATTACAGGTGTGAGCCATTGTGCCCAAACTATACCCTTAACATTAATGTTACATTTACCGTTAATATTGTTAAAATATTAGCAATAATTCCTTAATATCATCAAGTATTCTGTCAGTGTTCGAATTTTCCCCACTGTCTCATAATTTATTTTTAGTTTGTTTTAGTTTTGAATCACATTCAAAATAAGTTTCATATACTGCAATTGGTTAGTATGTCTCTTAAGTATTTTTTTTTAATCTATAGGCAGGGTCTCTGCATCCCATTTTTTCCTAATTTTGTAATTTATTTGTTGAAGGAACTGCATTTTGCTGATTAGATCTCTGTGTTGTCATTTTATATATTTCTGTAATTTCAATAATTTGGTAGTTAGATTTAGAGTCTTAATGAGATTCGAATTTCTTTTTTGCAGGAATACTTAATATATTTTGTGCATTTCTACAGAGAGCCACATATTGCCTAGTTGCTTTTCTTTTTTTGTGATTTTTAGAAGCCCTTAATAATCATTTTCTAAATTTATTAATTCATTAGAATTTCTAAAAGAATGATGTGAGAATATTTTATCATTACTTTTTATTTTATAAGCTGGAATATTTCTATATAGAGAAAACTGTCCTCATTAACCATCTAGTTACCCTAAAGTACAATTTATATAGAAAATACAGAATAAAGTTTGATTCTTTCCCTAATTATTTAGTTTTCAAAATAATGACCTTTTTCCCTATCATCCTCCAAAGATAGCCAATGAGTTTGCTTGTTTGTTTGAATATTATTATAAACCATGTAAACCATCTTGGCAGTCTTTCTTGCTCTCTGACTCAACAAGATAGTTAATTTTGTAAATTTCTTGCTACAGATCTGAAATCAGCCATTTTTCTAGGAAGCCCAGGTTCCACGTAGTGGAACACAATCTTTAGAGACCATAATCTGGGCACTAAGGGCGCTCATTGCTACTGGGCTGGTCATTATTTCTAGACCGTTTCAGAAGACAGAGTTAAGAAATCCTCTAAATAATTTTTTTTTCAGATAAAATTCATCAAGAATTTACACTGATATTGTTAATTAATATTCAGGGAGATAGAAATTTAATTGCATTTAATTAACCTTATGTTTGTATTCCCTTCATCCATGATGAAATTCTTGTTTGCCAATGACACACGCATACTTATTTATTTACTTTATCCTATATGACCCACCCAACAGTCTCAGAATGACAATATCATCACTACCACCACCAATAAAAATTACAGAAATTAGTTAAAGCATGTTCTCAAAGGTTTTTTTTTTTTTTTGTCTTTAGACTATATGTTATTAAGGGTGTGCAGAAAAGATTATTGTGTTTGAAAATT
>NW_012140524.1:11793142-11795064 GCF_000956105.1 Propithecus coquereli | reverse complement strand
AGTTTTCACACACATACTTTTTATGGATTCATTTATATGTATAGAATAAAGCAGACTTAATTAAATTAATCCTTTGATGCTGTTACTTTCTTCATAATATAAACTGTGTTCTAACCTAGACAAAATAGAAACAGATGATGCCAACCTTGACTTATCTATCTTTGGAATAAAGTGAGTACAGTAATGATGGTAAAGTGGATGGAGCAAGTTTTATCTAGCTCTTCTGTCCTGTTAAATTTCTGACAATTTAGTTCTTTCCATTGCCATATATCACAAATTCTGTGGAGTAAAGTAAAGTGTTCTGGCCTCTGGATGACATTGTCTTACATCCTTAGTTCCTGTCCATTAATCTCTTAGGGACCCAATCCACTTTCAAACAGTTCACAGGGGTTTGGGAGAAGGATTGCTGGGGAAAGAACCTAAGAGAGGTGAGCCTAGGAAAGTCCTTTGGCCTCCCAGCAAATACATCTGGACAACTGACTTACGGGAAAGAAGAGACGCTCTATCTATGCTCAGAAACCATTCCTGTTTTGTTCAGCTGTGTATTCTCTGTGTCTAGTATAGGGCTTGGCAAACAGTATGTGTCCAAAGAATGTGTTTGTTTGAATAAATGAGACGAATGGCGTTAACAGCACTCTGCCTTTTAAGAAGCAGCAAAATGGTGGCCATCATGGATGTGTGTCCCCCGATCTCTTCACTCTAAGGTTCTATGACTTAATTTGAGCAGAGAAAATGATTTCCTTATTCATCATCATTTTTTTTTTTTTTTTTTTAGGAATGCTCTCTCTTGACCATGCCAGGTACATTCCTCTTCCCAATCAGTCAGAGATCACATGTGCAGCTATTCTTGGATTTTGGAACTGTTGGCTCTTGCCAAGTTGTGTGGAACTGCTGCAAAATTATATAACTATCTGCATTCATTTTTGTTTCTGTTGCAATGTCCCCTTTGTCTTATCCTGTTTATTTTAAAACCAGATTTCTACAGCTGGCCTTGAACATAAAAGTAGAATTTATTTTGTGTTCGTATAAATGAATCCTTGGGGAGAATCAACCTTCCTAGTGTGTAGTCATTCTCTTCTCTTGTCCCTCCTTTTTTTGTCCTTTAACTTAAGCGGTCTTGCTTCTTCACCCTTAAGTGTCTCAGATATCCCCACTTTTCAATCTCTCCCAGCCTCCCCCACTTCAGTCTTCCTCAGACCAGCTGCCTTGCAGTAAAAACCACTTGGGAAGATAGTGCCTTCAGAAGACTTCTAAAATTTCACTGACGGCATTCCATTTCATTCTTATTTCCACAACAAATTAAATGAGAAAGAGCTATTATTTCCCTACTATCCTGGTGTACCTTAGCTCTCAAGGCATCATAGAACCTACATTTGCTAAAACCCACAGATTTTGGGGCTTGCTCATGCTGGTGTCTGGGGTCACTCAGAGGATGCAAAAACCAGTCAGGGTGGGACTGAGGAGATTTTCCCAGCTGATTCCCACCCAGGTGGTCAAATATACTACTAGATAGATTTAGCTTGGCTTTGGCCTGCAAGATCTCCATAGAATAGAATGCTTCTAACAGGCTAAGAACATTACAATTATTTGGAAAAAAGACAAGTAGATAAAATTATTGTTTCCTTTCACTTCTTGTGTTTATGTTTGCTTCCTTCATAATTTTTGGAAAATTCTCTGCCATTGTCTTTTCAAATATTTCTTCTATTCCCTTCTCTCTGGACAAAGAGCTTGGCATGATCACAGAAAAGAAAGGAGGACAGAGTCACTGGTACAAAATGAGCAAGGAGAGAGTGATGAGATGAGACTGGGAGGTGGGGAGGTTATACAGACTTGATAGGCCAATTGTAAGTATTCCGATTTATTTTTCCTTTTTATAATGAAAAATTTCAAACATATACAGAAATACAAAGAATTGTATAATG
>NW_012140524.1:11771111-11779072 GCF_000956105.1 Propithecus coquereli | reverse complement strand
GGGGACTGTGGAGTCCCCGTGCACAGTCATAATCAGTCACTTTGCAAGTCTGCACTGTCAAAACAATGGTATCCTGAAGTTTGCCTGATTTAATAATGTTGACAACTCTTCAGGAAATACACCTTAAGAGTCTGATAGAGGCCAACAGGTGATGAAGTGTCCCCTTTGAATGCTACACCCCGTACCTAGCATTGAGTTCAACTCTTAGTTCTCCTGGAATAAGTGTTTTCGGGGCAGAGTCCCACGAAGAGGTGAAGTGGACGCAACAATTGTTAAATCTTTTCTATGGGTCTTGGTTCTGAAAACTGGGAACATCTCTATGTTCCTGGATATTGAGAAAAAAAATGTGAGTTAGAGAAGCTCAAATATTCCAACTTCTCTGGGTCAAATCAGTAACATAAAACATCTGGTAATGATTTTTGAATTAAATATTTGAACATTTTCTTGACATTTTATAAAACAATGCATTTCCCAAATTAATTCTGTTTTGATCTCCCAGAGTGTATCGCCTGTATTTTTGCATCTTCACCACCAGATGGCAGTGAGAACCTAGCCATTCATTTCTTCTCTAAATTCATCTTCATTCTCCCGTTTAATGTTACTCTAGAAATGAACTAATGTCTCTAAGTTAGAAATGATGACTGAAAATTCCCCCTCTATTTCCTATGACAAGTCAGCATGCTAGAGCCATAGCTCCCTCGTGCCAAGAAGTAGAAAAATGTGCACTGAGGCAAGCACAGGAAATACTGTGGTCTTGTGTGAGAGCTGGAATGCCATTAAGTAATAAATGCCTCTCATAAATGGTAAAAGACTATCTTGGGTTGTATATATAAAAAACGTATATAAAAGTCTGCGTGTGTGTGTGTGCGTGTGCGTGTGTATAAAGAGAGAGAGGAGAGAGAGCGAGAGAGGTCTTTTGGGTTTTCGATGCAGGTTATATACATGTGACTTCAAAAATCACCTGTCATAAGCAGCCCTGGTCACATCTCAGGCCTAACCTCATTGAGGGTGAGAGGGCGAGGTCACCCAAAGGTGCAGCGGACCCTCATACCGCACAGATTTACATGACCCGGGTTTCCATTCCACGTAATCATTACCTTCCTTCTTCAGTTTGGCTTAATAAGGCATATCTTCTTTTTCAGATATTTTCTGCAATAATAATTTTCTTGTTCTACCATCTTGTTCTACTATCCTGTATTCACAAGTACATGTTTCAGCTTGGAAAACAAACTTTTTTGTTTAACTTTTTTTTTTTTTCAATTTCTTAAAAACAGCTATGAAAACCTCCTAAAGATTGAAAAGAAAAAAAGAAACCCTATAATTATGCTGAACAAAAAGGCTGCTTGGATTTACTTCTTTAAATTTGGCTTGATGAGGCTGCTTTTAAATGAAACAGTCACACACAAAATCTAAGAGACAGGGAACAATATCTGGAAATGGATGGGTATTTTTTGTTCATTGCCTTTTTAGTCAGGATTATCTGGATCATTTTTCAATAGCTTGGAGTGATTAGTTGATTGGGTTTTAGTTGCAGCTGAAAAGGACAATTTTCAGGGTGCAGCTAACTAGGATGTGGCTACAGACCAGGGAACACAGGTTTGATCAGTGAGAGACCATGGAAAGGAAAAGAGACATTACAATTATAATTGATAGGTCTGGATTTGATGGTGCATTCTCTGAAATCGGATACATGGATGTGGGCATGTTTTTTATCCTCATCTATGAAACGGAGACAATAATGCCTATGTGGGGATTCATATAACGCCGATGATGCTCTGGCATGCTTGCAATATTCTAGAAAGGAGAATTTTCTTCCTCTCTTTCTCAATCTACCCCCAGGATAAAAGTAGCTTGTTTCTGGCTTAAATTACAAAGAAGAAAAGTTCTATCTTCCACATTTGTTGCTCCCAGAAGTTCACTCTATAAACATCCACTTTCATGCCTCCCTTTGGCCTGGAATTTTCTTGATGACAAGTTAATGGGGAAAATAATTTGTAGTGCTTATGCTTTTTACAGCATTTTGAAACACCTCCATGGGCATCTACCTAGTCGGCGCATTCTCAGAACTGGACCGAATTTGTGAAATGAAAGGATGTAGAAGCCAACAGGGCTAACAAGTTAAGCTTCTTTCCTTAATTGATTTGAAATAACACTACTAATTAATATAGCTTAGTGAAGATTAAATGAGGTAATTAGTTGGTGCTTTGAAATGCACTGTTAAGTTCTGTTACAGGATTGGAAGGACACAAGAGCATGCTTTAATATAGAAGGTTTCTAAAAGCCTATGTCTTAAAGGAGTCTCTAAGCTCCATCTCTGCCAAAGAGCCTCAATCTCCGCCACACATTTCTGTGAGTATATGTGAGTCGCTTCACAGCCTGGACGTTCTGAAACAGCACAGATTTCTAAAGGTGGGCAACGTTCACAGTCCTTCCTACAGTTACAGCCTTGACTGATTGATACTTCATTTTCAAATGCTTTTAAACTTTATTGTTGAAATAGAGGAGAATGCTGCCATGGAATCTTGGCATCCTGAAGGAATAACTGGTGTTTAAAAAGTTTTCTTGGGGACATTTGTGGTATTAGGAACTCAAAAACCACATGGAGGTTTGGCAAACCTGTGTGATCAAACTGTATTTGTTCAACGAAAGCTTTGGGTTGACTTATTATAGAATGTTGAATGCTCAATAGCTTCCCGACCTTGATGTGGTGAAGGAGAACTTTCCGTTTTGGGGAGTAGCGAATATTTTTTATCTTGCAGCAGCAACACAGGAATTTGCCTTTGTGGAAGATCTTCCCTTTCGCCCAGGAGTTTCCTGGTGCTAATGTAGGGTGATCAATCACGTACCCATTATTTTTAGAGAAGCCCTGAAATCTAGTGAAAGAAACAAAATGCATTACAGTTGTTTCTCAGTATCCCTGGGGAACTGGTTTCAGGAACCCTTCCTGGATACCAAAATCCAAGGACGCTCAAGTCCCTTATATAAAATTGCATAGTATTTCCATGTAACCTTACGCACACTGTCCCATGCTCTCGTATACTTTAAATCATCTCTAGGTTACTTATAATACTTAATACAATGTAAATGCTATGTAAATAGTTGTTATACTGTACTTTTTTGTTAGTATTACTTTTATTGTCGTACTGCTATTTTTATTGTTTTTTTTTTCCAGAATATTTTCAGTCTGAGTTTGGTTAAATCTGTGGAAGCAGAACCCACAAATTTGGAGTCCCAACTGTTTCTTCAGATTGAGACACTAAGTGTGTTATTTAGTAACAGGAATTGTATGTACTGGTTGTCTCTGCGAGATTAGAAATCTACCCCCAGAAATTCAAATTTAAACTGTTTAAGGCCTGCAAAATGCGGTTCGTTTTATTTAGGTAGGTGTGAAGGTGCTTTTATCACCCCCCCCCACAAATTTCTCCGCAGGAAATGGAGAGCTGAGACCGCGTTACTGAAGGATGCAAAGCTTGATCGTCAGTTCTTGAGGAAAGTGGAGAAAAGGAGGTGGCTGGGCTTAGTGGAAAGAAACCTGGACGTCTGTGCTTCACGAGGAATTATGTACAGTTAACTGTTGTGATTGTCTTGTCAGGACCATGCAGCCAGAAGAACCCTTGTGGAAGGGATGGAAAAAGTACGGACTATAGATATGAATGGATACACACATATGCATATGCACATGTATACATATAAAATAACTTATCAGATAATATTGATATATTTCCATCTGGAGTTCAAGAATCCAGGTGTGTGTATGTGGCGGGGGGGAGGTGTTTTTGGTTTGTTTGTTTTTCACTTAAACTGTAACTACTTTCTTCCACATCATGAATCATGGTTCTCATGAAGCGAGAGATGACAAAATTAGAATTTCCCATAATATTCTATTACTATATCCCATGTTACAAACACACAAGTCTTAAAAGGACCATACTAAAATCTCCACCATTAAAAATTACTGAGAACTCTCAAAATACTTTTATTGTATGTTCTACACATTTTATCCAATTTTAAAAATAACTTCCCCACTTTGCTTAAATATAAAGCCACTGTATCCTATACTCTCATCCTTTAATCGTCACTCAGTCTGGGTGTTAGGTCCAGAGCTGAGAGAGGGAGAGAGAGACACACACAAAGCCTCATGTGTAGCAAAATGCTCTTTATTTTGGGCATCTGGGTGCAGATGGGTGAAGGCCAAAGAGCATCCACCCCGAGGGAGGGGAAAGCCTTGGGTTTTACAGAGGGTTTCTTAGGCGGGAGTGAGTACCTGGGCCAGAACAGCCACTGCAATAAAATTTTTTTTTTCAAACAACTAATTTCTGGCACCCCTGGGTCAGTCTTATCCTGTAGAGATAAGGGAAGAGGGTAGTTCTGTCCTTATCAGGGGGGGCTAGAAATGCCGGCTGCAGCTGTCTGTTAGGTTTACAACTTCCAGGGACTCTCCAGATTCTTGCGGCTATTGTTTCACAAACCTTGATTTTCCATTAATTGCATTCTGTCCCATACATAACTTTTCGAGTTCCCACCTGGAACTAACCTGTTGGGTTCCACAGACAACTATATCTTTAATACTCATCATCAGTTTTCATGTTGATAATTCTTTGCTCATTTTGATTGTCCAAAACACATTCTATAATATATTCCTAACAAAGGAAATAGATAAAATCTTCCCTGGGTTCTTGCTTGTTTATAAAAATTTGTCTCTTCCCTTTATACTTGAAGGTAAGTTTTGTTGGATATAAAATCCATGACTCATTTTATTTTTTAAAGTATCTTAAGTGTTACTCTATTTTTTTTTTCTGGCATAAAACATTACTGTCCAAAAGTCTGGTGATAATATGATTTTCTTTCCCTTACGTCATTTTGGTTTTTTAAAAAAATATGTGGACATAAAATAAATTCAAAGGATATGTGGTAGGCAGAATTCTATTATAGCCCCCAAGGCTTACACTCCTTGGAGTACACACCCCATATAATCCCCTCTGTTACAGACAAAATGTTTGTGCCTCCTTCTAATTCACATGTTGAAGCCCTAACCCCCCTCCCCAATGTGATGCTATCTGGAGACGGGGCATTTGGGAAATAAGTAGGATTAGATTAGGTCATAAAGGTGGGGTCCTAATGGGATTAGCGACCTTAAAAGGAGACAGGAAAGAGAGAAATCTCTTTTTCTCCTTCCACATACATGCACTGAAGAAAGGCTATATGGAGACACAGAGAGAAGACAGTCATCTCCAAGCCAGGAAGAGAGGCCTCACTAGAAACCAACTGTGTTGATACCTTGATCTTGGACTTCCCAGCCTCCAGAACTGTGAGAGAATACATTTCTGTTTTTTAAGCCACCCAATTAATGGTATTTTGTTATGGTAGCCCAAGCAAACTCCCTTGAGTATGGGTGGGACCTGTGAATACAATGGACTCATCACTCCCATGATTAGGTTAGTATCCATCATGGCAGACTGGAGAGAGATTTTTGAGCTGGCTTTGATGAGGTAAACTTCTGTGCTGTGAGAGGGCCACATAACTAGATCCTGAGGGCAGTCTCTAGGAACTGAGAGAATCCCTAGTTGACAGCCAGCAAGAATATGGGGACACAAGTCATTGGATTCTAAAACCCCAAGTTTCAGCTGAGATCGCTGACACCTTGATTTCAGCCTGGTGAGATCCTGAGCAGAGGATCCAGTTTACCCTCGCTTATATCCCTGACCCACAGAAATGGTGACATAATAAATTTGTGTCGTTCTAAGTCACTAGGTTTATGCTAATTTGTTATGCAGCAATAGAAAACTAATACAGGCTACAATTTGATAAAGTTTTAATATATGCATATGTATGGAAAACCATAAATAAAATCAAGATAATGAACATACTTTTTACTCCCTTAAATTTCTTTATGCCCTTTTGTAATCTATCCCTCCAGTCCTGCCTCAACCTCTCCTGTTCCCATGCAAATATTAATCTGCTTTCTTTCAGATCAATACTTCAGAAAATTAGTTTTTTTCTAGTCTTTTATACACATGGAATTCTACAATATGTACTCTTTTTGTTTGGCTTTTCAGTCTCAGAATAATTATTTTAACATTTATCTGTTTTATTGTGTATTCCCATAGTTAATTCATTTTTATGTCTGAGTAGTATTCAACTGTATCTATTTACCATAATTTATTCATTCATTCAACTATTGATGCACATTTGTGTTGTTTCCAGTTCTCAGCTATTACAAGTAAAAATGCCATAAATATTTGTGTATACATTTTTGTTTGGATATATGCTTTTATTTTTCTTGGGTAAAGACCGGGAAATGAAGTATCATGGTCATATGATAGACGTGTGTTTAAATATTTTTTTAAAATGCCTGAACTTTTTTCCAAAGTGCTTTTACAACTTTATATTCTCAGCAAAAGTTAACGAGAGTTCCAGGTGCTCCACATTATTGCCAACACTTGACACAATCAGTTTTAAAAATTTTAGATATTTTAATGGATGTGTAGTAGTAACCCAATGTGGATTTAATCTCTATGTCCCTAATGGACATTAATGTTGACCATTTTTTCATGTGCCTCTTTGCCAGATGTATGTCTTATTTGGTGACGTGTCTGTTCAAATATTTTGTCCATATTTTAATTGGGTTACTTATGTTCTTATTATTGAGTTTTGAGAATTTTTTTATATTTTCTGGCTACAAGTCCTTTATGAGATTTGCAAATATTTTCTCTTAGTCTGTGGCTTGTCTTTTTGTTCTAGTAAGAAGATATTTCAAAGAACAGAAGTTTTTAATTTTGATGAAGTCTAATTTATCAATTAGTTCTTCTATGGATTGCACATTTGATGTCATATTTATTAAATTATTGCCTAACCCAAAGTCACAGATGTTTTTTCCTATGCTTTTTTTTTCTAGCAAAGTTATAGTTTTTGGTTTTACATTTATGTCTATGATTCATTTTGAGTTAATTTTTACACATGATGAAAAATGTGGATTGAAGATCATTTCTGTATTTATTGATACATAATGTTTTTATATGTTTATGGGATACATGTGTTATTTTGTTACATGCATTACATAGAATTTGTAATGATCTAGTCAGGGTATTTAGGGTATCCATCACCTTAAGTATTCATCATTTCTATGTGTTGGGAACATTTCAAGTTCTCTCTTTTAGCGATTTTGAAATATGCAATACATTGCTGTTAACAATAGTCACGCTACTCTGCTAACAAACACAATTTACTCCTTCTATTTGATTGTTTGTTAGTACCCATTAACCAATCTTTCTTTATCCTCCTCCCAACATACCCTTCCCAGTCTCTGGTATCTATCATTCCACTCTCTGCCTCCAAGAGATCAACTTTTTTAGCTCCCACATATGAGTGAGAACATGTGATATTTGTGTTTCAGTGCTTGGCTTATTACACCTAACATAATGACCTCCAGTTCCATCCATGTTGCTTCAAATTACTCGATTTCATTCATTTTTATGCCCTAAAAGTATTCCATTCTGTATATATACCACATTTTCTTTATTCATTAATTCACTGATGGACACTTAGGTTGATTCCATATCTTTGCTATTGTGAATAGTGCTGCAATAAACAGGAGGATACAGATATCCCTTTGATATACTGATTTCTTTTCCTTTGGATAAATATCCAAAAGTGGGATTGCTGGATCATATGGTACTTCTATTTTTAGTTTTGTGAGAAATGTCTATCCTGTTTTCCATAGTGGCTGTACTAATTTACATTCCCACTATTAGTATATAAGAGTTTCCTTTTCCCTGCATGTATCTCTACCACCTTCTGTTATTTTTTGTCTTTTTAGTAATAGTCATTCTAACTGGAATAAGATGATATCTCATTGTAGTTTTGATTTGCATTTCCCTGATGATTAGTGATGTTGAGCATTTTTTTTTTTTTTTTGAGATAGAGTCTCACTCTGTTGCCCAGGCTAGAGTGCCCTGGTGTTA
>NW_012140524.1:11768416-11768796 GCF_000956105.1 Propithecus coquereli | reverse complement strand
TTTATCTGTGTTGTTGTGTGAATTGATAGTTCGTTCCTTTTTACTGCTGAGGAGTGTTGCACTGTATGGATGTAACACAGTTTGTTTATGCATTTACTCCTTGAGGGATATTTTAGTTGCTTCCAGTTCTGAGTGATGATGCATAATGCTGCTTTGAACATTTTTGTACAAGTTTTTGTCTAAACATAAGTTGCTATTTCCTTAGTGTTGATACATAGGAGTGAAATTGCTGGATCACGTATGTGCACGACTTTATGAGAAACTGCCAAACCACGTTGCTTTCCTAGCAGCAACGCAAAAGAGCTCCAGGTGCTCCACATCCTCATCCATTCTTGGGATAGTCAATAGTTTTGAAAAATAAAATAGACATTCTAATAGGT
>NW_012140524.1:11764098-11768206 GCF_000956105.1 Propithecus coquereli | reverse complement strand
AATGTAAAAGGAATCATATAGTATATGGTCTTGGGCCCTCAAATATTCGTACCCTTCTTGGAATGTTGGGCAGAAGAAAATAACCCAGGAGAGTGAAAGCGTCATGAATAATCACAATTGATAGTACATTAAACCTTTATTTATAGTTATTAAGTGCACACACTACGTATTATATACATTCATTAAGATAAGGATAGGTGTTGTGCTACCAAAGTATCAAAAGAGGAAGCAGATTATTTGGGCTTAGTATTGCTAAGGTTTTCTTTTTTATCTTAATTTCTTTTGCAGTGATTTTTGCAGTTATTGAGCAATACGACCACGGTTTATCTTCCCTAATTTATTTGGTTGACTGTGTGCTTTTGACATGATTTTTGCAGTAGAAAACGTTTTTTTCCCCTTTTGGGAAGTGTGGGATGAAGGCACACACATACTCCCTCTCATCACCCCGAAGCTTCCCCATTCCTGCCATTCACAGCCTCCACGCATCAGCTGCGGAATCATTACTCACAACGGAGGCGGGAAAGAGATTAGGCAGCTCTTTAATGTCCAGGTAGAGTTTTCTCCAGAGAAGAACCACCGCTCCTGTTCTTTCATATTACTCAGGTCCTGCATCAGAATGGCAGAGGCCCGTGTTTGTTGTTACAGAGTAAGTCGGTGCCAGTTTACCACATGCTTTTGACTTAGTCTGAATTAGACCTTATGAACTTGACTTAGTAAGTACATACAAATTTACCAACACGCATATATACCCCAGATTTCACTGTTGTATTTTTTTTCCTCAGGAATTGCTGATAATAGGTCATAACTTTACCAGACTTCCACTATTTTTAGTAACTCATATTTATACACACATACACATGCTCATTCACACAGGACTTACAGCCATGGCAAAATTACCATTTGCACAATTTTTCTCCTTCATCTATTCCATATTTTGTGATAGCCTTGGCCAGAACAAATAATGATCACATTTTAAGAAACCAATACTCATATTTAACAAATGTGTCTGCTAGGCATGTCCCTATAGGATTGAGGTATTTATGCAGCATTCATTCCTACATGTCTTGGCACAAATAACAAAATATTCATAAACCAGCATTATTTTTAAATCCCAGCAATCACACTAAGTAATTTAAAAACTAGAAAAAAATGCTCAAAAGGTGAGAGGGGCTAGAGATACGTAATAGTTCTCTGAGGGGAAAAGAAACCTTTAGTCTTCCAAATTCTTTTCTCTAACAGAAAAATCACTTCTAGGAAGACATGACATAATGCACCAATGCACCAACTGTGATGATGGCCAGGGGTGGGGTCTTTTTCCCTCTGGATACTCACTTTGAAATTTTCGCTAGCAGAATTGCAGAGGGCTCAACTATACCCGTGGACTCCTCACCAGATTGCCTGGATTTGAATCTCAGCTACATTGCTTGACCTTTAGCTTTGTATCTACTGTGCTTTTTGTCTTCTCAGTTATAAAATTGGAATAACATTAGTGCTTATCTCACAGAAATGTTAGGAGGATTAAAAGAGTTTATATATATCAAGTGTTAGAAAAGTGTTTGCCTCAATAAATGTTGACTATTATTATTGAATAAATGAATTAAAACCTTAAATGAGTATTTATAACACAGTTTATCTTCTAGATCTCATTTTTGTCATTAAACTGATAATTCATAGTGTTTTAAAACCAAAAAGCACTTCAGGAATTATCTATTTCAACTGTCTCAGTTAAACATGAGGAAACTAAGGTTGAGGAAGGTCAAATTATTTGTACAAAATTGTCCAGCTTGCTAGTAATAAAAAAGCCTCTTAATCTGTATTGTTCAAGGGAAATTGGATAGTCTAGTTATAATTGGATTTACAATAAAAATAAAATCGTAATTTAAAGTTGGCAGTCAAAAACCTTAAGGGCAATTCATGGTCCAATAAATTGAACTTTTCACCTTGTTCCCCATTTCTTGTCTTCCATGTTACTCATGGCATTAGATTATTTATTTTAGTGGTTATGGATGTTTCAAAATATTTAGTTTCTTCTTGCATGATTTTTTATTTTTCATTGAATGTTGCTAATGCTTTTTGTTTGCCCACAAGCTCTGAGGAATAGACTTCAAAGCTGAGCTAAGGAACTTTGTGTGTCTTAGGTAGTTCGATATACCATCCGAACTGTTCCTCAATTTCTTTTGCTACTTTCAGAAAAATAAATACGAATCAAAGACAATCCAATCAGATAAGTCCATGGAGCACAGGTAGAGTGAACCCCTTCCTCTAATGTGATCAAAGTAGACAATCTGGCTATTTTTGGCTCCAAATATGAATTTCTTATTTGTGCTCATCGGGCCTATTTTGAATCCATGGTTAAAATATTCATAACATAACATTTCTGTTGCTGTTCTACAAATGTCGCTGTCCTAGAAGTAGCTATTCTCACAAATTACCAAGAAACAGAAAGAAAAGAGCAGAAATGTTATGCTACACCATTCTCTCCAAAAGTGTCTTGCTTGTGTGTGTGTGACAGAGAGAGAGAGAGAGAACCAGTCCCCACTTTCTGAAAAAAATGAATTGAGTGCTAAAAATTCAATACTTTTATTACCAATTTATTACCAGTTTATTAAGTGTCAGACCCTTTGCATTCTGGATACAATGACTAGGACAACATGCCACATAGCCAGGAAGTGTTGGCACCAGGATTTAACCCAGCTACCTCTGGAGTTAACTCTCTTAATCATTATCTCTTAAAACTTTCCTCTACAGGAATGTCATTAATTATTTTTTGATTAATGGTGAAGGAAAAATGGTATCATTGCTTCCATACCAACATTTAACATAAAAGTAACGAACATTGATATCTGGGTAATTATTCAGGGATCTAGATAATCTTTGATTATTCAAAACATCTCAGTGAAATTTAAAGACAATGGTAAAATATGCATGTTTTCTGATAAGTTGTTTCTTGGTCATCTCAATTTCCATGCTGTCTTTCTGATGGGCAGTTCAGTATACTTATTTTTCATTTTTGTGATATTAGATAGATCTTTCCAAGCACTTATTACAAACGTGCTTAACCATTCTTGGTCCCAGCCAGATCCCAGTTCCCTCCTCTTGGAGGAGGTGGAGCAAACTGCTTAAGAGCTTAGTGCTGGAGTGGGTGGCCCTGTGTTTAATTTCCAGCTGTGCCACTTAGCTGTCTCATCTCTGACAAGTGACTCAGTTTCTCTATGCCTCCAGTTTTTTATCTGTCAAATATTATATATCTGATAGCAATATCATTTATTTACTTCAATCCTGATGTTAGCTTGACATTTGAATGCAAGCTAGAGTGGGAGGGGCAGATGAGAGGGGCAAGCCAGGAGGTTTCCAGGTCTTGCATCTCTGAGCCCAGAGACATTAGGCTTTTCCCTTGTGGTCCATAGGGTATGTGGCACTACTTGGAATTTTCATGGAGTCAGCTGGCATCTTCTATTTCTGAACATTTTGGACAGTGCTAATGAGCAGCAATCTTCCCAACTGGCTCAGGACTGCTCGTATTACTCTGCTCTCAAACACCGTCTTCATATTGCAGATAATGAAGTGAAAACCCTGTGAAGTTAAGTATGATATGCCACTTCCCTAAGATCATTATCAGGACAGCTAGTGTTCTGGTCACCAACCATTCACTCATAGTCTTCCTGGCACGTTGCCTTACTTCTTTCTAAAAAGGTTCAGGGAAAACAAGTCATTTCTGTAGTATACTCCCAACATTTATGGGAGAGGCTCCATAAATCTCTCTAGTGTGTAACAATGGGATAATAAAACTCCGCGGGAATTTGGAACTCAGTTTGATTCTCATCTTCTCTCCAGACCTTTGTGATTTAGAAAGTCCGTATGTTAAAATCTCAGAGAGGCTGATTCAGAGAGACCTCCTTTCATTTGGAGCTTGCTGGTGACCTCTTACTTATTTGCTTCCTCTTATTTTTTCCCAAACTAAGATTTTTCACAGGACTTCATATAATTTTTCCAGCTTTTCTGGTATAAACCATCTGTGGTCATTTTGCAAAGTCTCTTTAGGTCATGGGAAAGTTTTGTCTTCCCTGCATAGCACATATACGAGCCCTGCTCACCACAACCGCTATTT
>NW_012140524.1:11760657-11762173 GCF_000956105.1 Propithecus coquereli | reverse complement strand
GCATTGCACTCTTTGTGTATGCATATACCCGTACTCTCCTCCCCTCTCCCTTTAATTTCTGATTACATATTTTTGTACGTATATCATATACTAGTTTCTTATATAACTATGGGCATTATACTCTATTGATCTGTTTATTTTTGTTCTAGTTTCACAGTTTTATTATAGCTTCATAGTAAATTTTAACATCTAATAAGACAAATTCCTCATATTACTATTTTGTTCTTTACCAAAATGCGTTGGTTTTTCTTGTCCGTTTTGTCTTAGAGAAGTTTAGAATTATTTGTCAAGTTAAAAATATTTGTTTGGGATTTTGCATAGAATTGCATGAAACCTTAAGATTCTTTGAGATGCAACCACAAAAAAACTTTATGGCATTCAATATATTCTTCCCAATTGGACAAACACTCTTCCCGTGCTGGAAGAGTGGATAACCTAACTGCTAAGTTATCCCCTTATCCAAGGGTAAAAGAAGTAGGGTGTTCAATGGGTGATGACTTACCCCTACAAAGAACACTTCAAGAAGACACTTTCCGAAGTAGCTCTCACAGCTCCTATTTTACTTACTTGCTACCTTTCCTTAAAATGCTGACGTGGGTTTTTTGTCATCAGTAAATCTTAAGGAAATATTTTAATCCTGAGTACACTGGTGGCCCTTTTAAAGCCCTGTTTATTAAAATATTAAAGTAAATATCTTAAACAACTTTCGTATTTGAGTTTTTAAAATTTATCACTGGAAATTGTCCTAAAATCTACTTTTAAGACCATTACAAAAACAACAAAAAATAGTTTTCACTCATCTAAACCTCCTTATCTGTGTATTGTTTTTGGGTTCCATTCAGTTTTTTTGTAGTCTCAAATGCATGTGTCCTTGTTTCTGGTGGGAACTCTTGCTAAGTGATATGTGTCTTTCTCTTCCTTTGGGATTTGAGCTATCCCAGAACGATCTTTTCTCTCTTTTCCCATAAATTCTGCTTCTCAGATGACAATGTCTGTGTTTGGTTTCATAAACATCTGAATGAAGGTCATTTATTTTCCTTAAGAAACATGCATTGTAAACTGAGTGCACTCTCATTTTTTAGAAAAGTACAAGGTGATAATTCAAGACCTATATAGACAGAGGATTTTTATGTTCAAAGTAAGTATAAGAAATATAGCCCTATTTTCCCAAAACTGTTCCTGTGGAATAGTGTATTAGGATGAGAAAGAAATTCAATTAGTTTGAATAATTCTATTTATTTATTTGGCTTTTGATCAACAATTTTGAAGAGAAGATTCCCTGTTATTAAGAAGGATGTTTGTTTTCTTAATTCTTATTTTATGTTCTTATCAGAATAATGATCTAGTAACAAATTACAAATATCTAAATGAAGGTGGCTGCAAATGCTAGCAAGGCATTGACGGCAAAAGGATTTTGTGATTTGGGAACTCATTGTTGTCTTTAAAAAATTCCTGCATTTTCTATGACATTTAGGAAAAGAAGAAACCTTGACATTTTCCCATAACAACTTTTTTC
>NW_012140524.1:11757868-11759332 GCF_000956105.1 Propithecus coquereli | reverse complement strand
CCAGAGAGCAAGTTTAGGAAAGAAACAGGTACTATGCAACGCAAGTGGCTATCAACTATGGCTCACAAACCAAATGTGGCCCACTATTTGTGTAAATATTGTTTTATTAGAACATGGTCATGCTCGTTTATTTGCATACTATCTATGGCTGCTTTTATACTACAATGGCAGAGTTGGGTAGTCGTGTCAAAGACCTTTGGTCCCCGTAGCCTAAAATATTTACTATCTGACCTTTTACAGAAAAATTGGTTGACTTACAAAAAGTGACTTTAAAAGGGCAGGGTAAATTTTCATATGGAATGATCAGGGAAATGCTTTCTGAGAAGATAATACCCGAATACACCTGAAGAAAGTAAGGACAAAAGACTTGCAGATTTGGAAGAAAAGAACCCAGACAAAGGGAACAGGAAATGCAAATCAGATAGGGGTATGTCTGTCGTATTGGAGGAGCAGCAAGGAGGCCAGTGAGGCTGGAATGTATGGGACAGGGTGGGGAGTGGTAAGAGGTCCTGCCTGAGACAGCAAAAGAGTGAGCAGTGGAGAGCCTAGTAGATCCATGTAATGAATTTGCTTCTACTCTGCATAAGCCAGCGAATCACTGACGGGTACAGAGTTGAGGAGTGACAGGATAGGTCTTATATTTTAAAGAGAACCCTCCAGTTGTGGGTGGAGGGAAAACCGTAAGGGAGTAGTGGTAGAAGCAAAAAGCTCACTTAGAAAGCTAATTTGATACAGTGCAGATGAGTGACAATGGTGGCTTAGACCAGGGTGGCAGTGGTACAGGAGGTAATAAGAGGTTGGGTTTAAGGTACATATACAGAGGGTAGCCAACAGGATTTTCTAATGGACTGGATATGACGTGTGAGAGAGAAAGACAGCCATGAATGACTCCAAGATTTTTGTTCCAAGCAACTGAAAGAAACAAGGTAATGATGCAGGGGGAGCCCCAATGAAGAGAGGAAAGCCCTCTGAACTTGCCACATGGGTTCTTGGCTTTGCACTGGAAAGAATTCGAGAGGAAGCCACCTAGTGACAGAAAGTTTTCTGAGAGAGAGACGGACAACAGATCCTACGCCACGGACATTGTAGAGAGGTCCTTTCAGGAGCAGGAGGGGGACCCCCTTATGAGGCAATGGTAACGTTTTTAAATGTTCCAAAACCCCATTAGGAAATAGCCATATGTGACCAGTACTGTCTTGAGGTCAGGCCATAAAGGTTAATCATAAACTTCTGTCACAAAAAGGTAAGCACCAACGCTTTGTCAGGCATCCGGCTTAGTAATTCATCCATCCTTGGGTGGTCTGGGCCAGCGACCTGATGGCAACTTTCTTGTTTAGGGTGGGTAGAGTCTGGTGTCGGCCAAAATGGCTGCACTCAGGCTCTCTTGACCTTCCTTTTCTGCCTTATCCCTACATTAGTATAATTTACTGACATGGGATGACTAAAGGAATAGCAGGTTGGATT
>NW_012140524.1:11749143-11756440 GCF_000956105.1 Propithecus coquereli | reverse complement strand
AAAATGGACAAGGGAGTTCAGAGTGTATGCAAAGGAGTGACTATATGGAATGAATCCTAGAATCTATCTGGATAAGAAGGAGGTGAGAATATGAGTTGAGTAAGGGACAGTGGAGAGGTGATAGAATAATTGAAGGTCCAAACAAAGTTGAGCAATTGTTAGAATAGGAGCAAGAGCAAATGATCTAAAAAGATAGAATGTAGTAGCTGGAAAGAGGTGTGCTTGAACTTGAGGTTGGGGAGTGGTGCATGTGGAGGTATGTTTCCAGAGGTGACTTAGGCAGAATGAAGGACAATCACAATTCAGAGGAGGAGGCAAGAATCTCAAAGGACAAGATGTTGAAAGGATTGAATACCTGGATATGGAAATCGCCAAGAACTATGGCAGTAATTGTTCTGGAGTGACCACTGCTAACATCTTCAAAGAATGAGAAGAAGGTCTTGGAGGTCCTCAGAAGACTGGAATTGGCAGAGACAGTGAGTAATATAGTCTAGGCAGGAGCTGGGAGTTTTGGAGATTCAGCTCAAGAGAAGACTAAACAATCCATAGAAAGGTAGTCCCCAAATTTTACTGCACATTAAAATCATCTGGGGAGCTTTAAAACACCTGGATTCCCAGTTCACAGCTGACACCAATTAAATCAGTGTGTCTGGGGGTAGAAACAGGACGTGAGTTGTGTTTTTCAGACCCATCAATGATTTTAGTGTCAGCAAAGTTTGGGAACCACTGCCATAGAATCAACCTTACGCCTTTGGGTAAGCCATTTGGTGAGAATTAAAGTAGGACAAATTGACCTTGGCCGAAAGGCAGATTTAGTCTGAAATGATCTCTATGTAAATGGGGAACAGGAAATGAACACAACATCAAGAACAATAACAAAAACAGCTGTTGGAAATCAGCCGGAAATGGTGAGGTTATTACAATAAGAAAGTTGACAATTTGAAAGTTTGAAAGGGTGCTTTAGTTTAGACAATAGCTTTAATAGCCATGTGGCCTTGCTACAGGTCCTTAACTTTATCCTCAGCTTCCTCATTGGTAAAACGGGCTCAAAATACGTACCTTTCAACTATGGACAGAATATGAATGCCCTTGGCAGCACGATGCCCTCAGTAAATGCAAATTCTGCCACTGAAAACATTTCTATACCTTCCCCACGAGTGCTTATGTTCCTTTATTACAGAATTTTTATATAGTTTTTCATATATTTGCATATAATCTATGTATGTTATATATAATTTGTATATATATGCATACATATATATAAAATTAAATGAGATCACAAGACAACAAGCAATATTCCTGGTGCATGCACCACTTTTGCCAGGCTGAAGTCAGATTCATTGTTCTCCTCTTAAAGCCATTGTCTGATAAAATATGACTATATCCAGTTCCTCATCTTCTCTTGCCTTGTGAGAGGATTACAAATAGTATTTTCTGGGGAAGGGAGAGGGGAAATTGGTCATCACTCACCTCCTAGCTTCACTCTGGGGAGGCTATACTGTTCCATGATTAAAATCACAGTGTGAAGTGAGTCAGGCACGGAACTGAATTTTAATTGTATTGCTTTTAACTTAACCTCTCTGAATCTCCTTTTAGGGCCGTTGAGATAACATATGTGCCAATTGTATAAATTAGTAACTGGCCCATAGTATGTATTCAATAAATGGTTGCTATCGTTATTCATCATGTATAGCCACTTTAATCAAGGCCATTTACAGTTTTACATCAGTAATACTACTAGGAGAATTAAAAGTAATGTGTGAAAAATATAAACATCCCTAATATTGAAAAAATTGGTATTTCATGATTTTTGACAGTTTTCCTCAAACTTTGTTTACTCAGGACATAAATATTACAAGGACACATATTTAATTTCCTCTGATAAAGTGCCTGACGGGAAGTTGAAAAAAAAATGGAAAAGATGGATTGCTCCACAAGTGCTTAAAGGTTGTTTAAGACATAAACATCACTAGGACAGAGACCCATCTACGGAAACGGTATTTTTTTCATGAGACAATGACCTATTGCCCCTTCTTACAATTTGCTCAATGTGACTTTGCTGCAGGGTAATCAGAGAGAGCCAGTTTTGCTGGATTCCAAGAGCAGCCGTCCAGTGGTCACGAGCCAATGGCAACACACTCGAGACGCACAGGAAATCCACTGCTTTATGGGTGAAACAGGCCTCCAAAGCATCTTTCATAGCGTGCTGTTATTTCACACGAAGCTATTAAACTGTCTTCATGAGAAACAGACTTTCACTCCAAAGGTCTCTTTCGTCCCTTTCACTTTGGGTTTTGTGGCTATTATGTAATGAACATGTATAAATCCAATTTGAAAATTTCAAGTCTTATAAAAGGCCCAGAAAATTTCAGGTCAGTTAGCCCAGTTAAGCAGTCTCTCGGCAAAATTCTGTAATACTTAACACGCACGTTTCTATGGGCCGTACATTAAACAGGCCTTCACAGGAGTTTAAACAGCTTATTTTGGAGATAGTCTTTGACAAAATGAACCTGAGAAGTGCTATGTTGACCCAGGAAAAATTATGATTTAATGCCTTCTTTTATTTTCTTTTTAAATGACCAAATGACCTTGTATTTCACAAAATTACTTGGTATGTATAAATATTAGCATATTCTTGGTAGATTAATGCCTTGCCATCATCAGAAACCGACAATGGTTGATTGTGAAGGTCTCATTCTAGCAGGTGCTTAAAAGGCAAAGAGCAATGAGGGTTTGTTTTCCTCTAAGTCTAACCAAGAGTTTGTGGGAGCTTCTAACATGTCTTTGAAAGACACAAATTTAGCAACACGGTCTTCACTTTAATCAGAGAGTATAAACCTTTTTAAAATCTTGCATTAAAAGGTCACGCAGAAAGGAGAAATTTAAGTTCAATATTTGCTTTTTTAAAAGAACAAAAAACTTACGTCCATGTATCCATTGCAGTATCCCAAGTCCTATTATTTATAATTTATGTATTAATGGTGCGATATTTGGCAAGTTGCTTTAACTCTTTGAGCATGTTAGTCTTTTGGGAGTCAATTGTAAAGACTGAATGAAATAATATGGATAAAATACCTAGAACTTAATAGTCACTCAACAAATGTTTATTCTGTGTCACTAAATATAGGCCTTACAGGATTCACCATGACTAGAATAGCACAGGTGCCTTGCTGAATCAATTTGCTCAGTTTATTTAACATATAATCTTCTCATTTCATTTCTTTTTCAAAAAGCTAGAATTAAGGTGGAAAACTGAGATCTTGTTCACTGTAGGTAGGTTCTCCCTCTGTATGCTTGCTCATCCAATGGTGGAAACTTCTTCTAATCTATTGTGTGTGTTGCAGGTTGAGTTCCCCAGGCCCCCACCCACGGGGAAAAATCTCTAAGCTGGAGATCAGCATGCAGGAGGTATTTCACAGAATGCTCTTCATATCAATGTTTGCGGAAAAGAAGGTTAAGGAAGCAGGATTGGGTTGAGGAAAAAGTCGTTTTAAGGCAGTCTCAGCAGAAGCTTCAGTCAACCTTCTAGGAAGTTCTGAAGAGGAGATGACACTTCATAGCAGCCCTGAGGTGAGATGAAAGAGATGGACCTTTATAGTCCTATGCCAAATAGTCTTTGGATGCAGACCATCCTTGAAGAGAACTTGACCTTGGACAAGGTAGCTTTTCAGCTGAGTCGATACCTGAAGGAGGCTGACAGCTAGGGTCTGTGTACAGGCAGCACCCCCTACCAGCAGGGGTAATAAGTCCTTCATCGCAGCTGGGGGAACTGAACAGTATTTTATAGCGTCCTCTAGTCTGAGTACCTGGACCTGTGCAAGGAGGGTTCTCAAAGCTTGAAATGCCCTCAAGGAACAAGCAGTGTGATCTTGACAGTTAATGCCATAACTAGACTGTAGTTAGTATATGTGGCTCCTTATTCACGCAGATTTTATCCTGATGCAAACCAGCACAAGCAGATATTTATCCATTTGAGTGATAAATGGTGATGAAATGGATAAGATTTAATATTCATGTTTGAAAGGACAGAAAGCATTTCTGGGTAGTGTACAGAGTACTAGCACTGAATAGGTACTCAGCAAATCCTAGTTGAATGAATAAGTGCATGCAAAGAAAAAGTTGCTGAGGTCATGCTATGGTTGAAGGTGAAGTTGAGGAGGAGTTTATTGGTCTTCTAGTCCAGGGACGCTTTATGGAGGAAGCAGAAGCAACAGTAAAAAGGGCTAAGAGTAAAAAGGGTTTTTGGATCTATATTTAGAACACAAGTTCAAAATGAGAAAGGTCAAGTTGTTGAAGAGAACTGGGATTCAATGGATCCAGGAGGGTCTTCTGTAGATTTAGGTCACAAAAGAAGGGAAGTAGTATGGAGTGACTCAGAGAAACACTTTGGTCATAAGACTTTAAAGAATGCATCCGGGTGTCATAGACAAGATAAGGCAAATAGAAGGCGGTCCTGGCAGTTGTGGTCATTCTTCGGAAAGAGAGCATAAAGTCGGGAGTGCTGGAGGTTGAGATTTGGAAAGGAGGCTGTTTCAATAATTATAAGAAATGTTTCAGTTAGCTTTGGTAACAGCAGAGAATGAAGCAGAGGTTTTGGGCAGGAAGAATTTAGGCGCAGTTGAATTTTTCTTACTTAGAAAATAGTGTATATAGGGCTGTCAATCACTTAGGGTTATATTCGGTTAATAGGTAGCCATGAAAACTGAGTTTTGGAAAGAAATATTTCTGTTTTTCGGTAATAACCCCAGGATATAAAACTCCAGATTTGGAAAGCGCTGTAGAGGTCATTTAGTTCAACATTTCCATTTTACAAGTGAGAATAACAAGGGACGGAAACAGCAGCCCGCTCAAAGCAGCAGAGTAGGAGCACAGGGAGGCCTCTGATGGCCAGGGCTATTTTCTTCACCATTTCTCTTGGATGCAAAGAGAAGAATGTGGATCATCTATAATCCCAGACTGTGCTGCTACGTTTACAAAGGATATTAAAAAAAATTAAACAGATAAAAATATTTAATGTTAACCTCATACCACTATAATATATACTGGGGCTTCACCCAAACTTCCAAGTACAACCATCAGATGGGCCTTTTCAAAACTAAAGATGTCATAATATATTTTTAAAGATTCACAGATGATTTTGTTGCTGAAAAGAAAGATTTAAAATGTAAATATCCCCCAAAATCAGAAGGCATAAGTAATAAATCAAGGATATACCCACAGGAAAAATTGTGTTATGCTTGTGAAAACCAAACGAATGTGTTTTATATGTATATTTGTGCATTCTCTGAAATCCTTTGCTTGCATGAAGTTATTTGCAGAAATCCTGGCTCTACCAGATCATTTTACAGAAAGACACAGATTAGCTCAGAGCCCTTCTGCACTGTCTCCACAGGAGACTAGGGAGGGGGTCAGTTTTAGAACTCCCCAAGTGTAAAATAGTATACTTACCAAATATTTTAAGATTAAAAATAGCATATTTATGTAAAAACAGCA
Organism: Propithecus coquereli; assembly: GCF_000956105.1. NCBI lineage: Eukaryota > Metazoa > Chordata > Mammalia > Primates > Indriidae > Propithecus > Propithecus coquereli. The sequence continues at coordinate 11,750,947 of NW_012140524.1, read as the reverse complement.
TGGGTTGAGAACAACCCAGTTGTTGGTGAATATTTTAAAATATGTAAGATTTTCCAAAGTATTTTTTTTAATCTGTTAGTTGTAAGAGTCAGTGTTCCAAAAGTAAATAGATGACACATTTAGATTAGGATAATTTCAAGATGGTTTAATAATGGGTGTCTTTACATGGGTGTGGGTGGGATGTAGAGGAACCACAAAGGATAGTGCAGTCCAGTTGGCTAGTGTCAGCAGAGCTGTTACCATCCCTTTTCCCAAAGGGGTGAGGGGAAGCAGCAGTTACTAGAATGGGGAAGATGAGCTGCATGCAGAAGTCCACCTTGAAAGGAGTAGTGACCTTATGTCAAGGGGCAAAGTCAACTCAAGGTGACCACACAAGGAGCTCAGAGGCAGCAGGAGAATATATACTCTGACCTCACTCTCCTCTCTCCCTCCAATTTCCTATCATGCTCCCCATTGGCCAAGCCTAAGAAGAAAGCAAAGTGCAAGGAGGTGGAGTGGGGCTAAGAGTGGACCCGGGAACAGAGGGAAACTATGCAGTAGAGAGTCGACGGGGAGAGGCTGAGACCTTGGAAAGGTTAACATCTACTGATAATGTGGCTAATTTATCTATCAAACATTTACTGAGTATTTACTATGCATCAGGCACTGTCACTAGTCATTGAGAACACAAAGATGAATAACATCCGGTCCCCCCAGGTTAGATGGAAAGATTCCAAATACATGCAAGAATGAAAATTTTATGGAAGTAGAAGGTTAAAATTTTAAATGAATGACAAAAATTTTGAAGAAGGCTCTCAGCAACTGCTTTTAAAAGGATATTTTCCTGCAAAGATTCCCTAAAGATAACAGGAAATCCACTTCCAGGAAGAATGTGGAATCTGATGGGTGAGCATGGAGAAAAAACAATATCAGGATGTTACATCAAGACCTGAGCGCAAGAAGTGAAGCTGATAAAAATGTCCAATTAGGGAAGTTTCTACATACACACATACATACACACACACACATGCAAAAATTACTCACATTTCTTAAGAGAGCCATTCGCAACAAATTTGTTATGTCTTTTATAGATTTTATGGAAAATTTTGTTAAGATAGTGTGGGGAATTAATCATAAAAAAGTGTTCCTCCTCAACTGACCATCCTTTCTCTCCTCTCTTCTCATTTCTTCTCTATTTCTCCCACCAGATTTTCCCCAGAAACTTCAAGTATTTCCTTCTATCATTGTTAATCTTGTAGAAAGTACTTTAGCAAATATTTTTACTTTAGCAAGCTTAGTGGTTCTCCAAGGTTAGTGTTATCACAGTCTCCTAGAGGCTTTGTTAAAACACAGATGTCTGCAGTCTGCAGTCTGAGAATTTTCTTTCTTAACAAGTTCCCAGATGATGCTGACGCCGGTTTGGGGACGACACTTGGAGTACCTTGGCTTTAAGTTATAACACAGCACATCTCTGACGACCACTTTAATTTTCAGGTGATTTCATTTCTCTATTGATGTCAAAAGGACAAGCGCAGATAGATGATTTCAGAAAGACAGCTCCAGTAACTTTGGGAAAGAATATTGCTTTTCACTGAACTAAATTTAATCCTCTACCCTGGTCATTCTGAAAACATCGCATCAGGGCACAGTTCTTCTTTGATAAGAACTTACATAAAACCAAATCATGCCATATTTATTGATTTAATTAGTTATGTGAAAATCAGGGAAGATACTGATAGACTAGAGATCATCACATAATTTTTAATACTAGTTTGCCACTCGATAGTACTAATATTTGATATTAACTCTTATGCATACTTTTACT
>NW_012140524.1:11740967-11748923 GCF_000956105.1 Propithecus coquereli | reverse complement strand
TTTGGTTGATGGTTTGGGATATAAGGGTAGACCAAATGGTGGAGCATGGACCCCAGGATAAGGTGAGCTCTAATGGTCTATGTTAGCTACAAGTATGTCCATCTACAAGTAACAGAACACCCAGCCAACAATAGCATACATAAGCACACCACATTTTATTGCGTTTTGCTTTATTGTGCTTCATATATATTGTATTTTTTACAAATTGAAGATTTGAGGCAACTCTGCATTTAGCAAGTCTATCTCTGCCATTTTTCCAAAAGCATGTGCTTACTTTGTGTCTATGTGTCACATTTTGGTAATTATTGCAATGTTTCAAGTGTTTTCATTATTGTTATATCTGTTATGGTGACCTGTGATCAGTGATCTTTGATGTTACTACTGTAACTGTACTCACCCATGTCAGATAGCGAACTTAACAGATAGTATTCTGTGTGTTCTAACTGCTCCACTAAGGGGCTGTTCCCTCATCTCTCTCCCTCTCCTTGGGCATCCGTATTTCCTGGGACACAACAATATTGAAATTAGGCCAATTAATAACCCTACAATGGTCTCTATGTATTCAAAGGAAAGGAAGAGTCACAGATCTCTCACTTTAAATCAAAAGCTAGAAATGATTAAGCTTAGTGAGGAAGGCGTGTTGAAAGCAAAGATAGGTCAAGAGCTGGGCCTCTTGCACCAGTTAGCCAAGTTTTGAATGCAAAGAAAAAACTCTAGAAGGAAATTAAAAGTGCAATTCAGGAACACACAAATGATAAGAAAGCAAAGCAGCCTTATTGGTGATGTGGAGAAAGTTTGAGTGGTCTGGATCTGCGGTCCCCAACCCTCGGGCCACTGATTGGCAGAGCTCTACCGCAACCTTCCCCCGCAACCCTCCCGTGGAAAAATTGTCTTCCATGAAACTTAGCAAGATGGGGTGGGGGGCGCACAGCAGGAGGTGAGCAGCAGGCAAGGCCAGTGAAGCTTCTTCTGTATATACAGCTGCTCCCCATCACTCACATCATGGCTCAGTCTGTGGAAAACTTGTCTTCCATGAAACTGGTCCCTGGTGCCAAAAAGGTTGGGGACCACTGGTCTAGATAGAAGATCAAACCAGGTACAAAACTACCTTAAGCAAAGCCAAATCCAGAGCAAGACTCTCTCTTCAGTTCTGTGAAGGCTGAAATGAGGAAGCTGCAGAACAAAGGTTAGAAGCTAGCACAGGTTGGTTTATGAGGTTTAAGGAAAGAAGCCATCTCCATAAAATAAAAGTACAAGATAAAGCAGCAAGTGCTGATGTAGAAGCTGCAGCAAGTTATCCAGAAGACCAGCTAAGATCATTGGTAAAGATGGCTGCACTAAACAATAGATTTTCAATGTAGTGGAAACAGCCTTCTATTTGAAGAAGAAGCCATTTAGGACTTTCAAGCTAGAGAAGGTAAGTCAATGCTTGGCTTCAGGTTTCAAAGGGCAGGTTGGCTTTCTTCTTAGGGGCTAATGCAGCTAGGGACTTTAAGTTGACTTTAAGTTCACTTACCATTTTGAAAAACTCTTAAGAATTACGCTGAATCAACTCTGCCTATGCTCTGTAAATGGAACAACAAAGCCTGGATGATGGCACATCTGTTTATAGCATGGTTTACTGAATATTTTAAACCCATTGTTGAGACATACTGCTCAGAAAAATATTTATTTCAAAATCTTACTGCTCATTGACAATGAACCTGGTCACCTAAGAGCTCTGATGGAGATGTGCAAGAAGATGAATGTTGTTTTCATCCTGCTAACACTGCATCCATTCTGTACCGTATGACTCAGGGAGTCATTTCGACTTTCGAGTCTTATTATTTATGAAATACATTTTATAAGGCTATAGCTGCTGTAGATAGTGATTCTTCTCAATGGATATGGGCAAAGTAAATTGAAAACTTTCTGTAAAGAATTCACTAGTCTAAATGCCATTATGAACATTCGAAATTCATGGAGGTCAAAATAGCAACATTAACAGAGGTCTGGAAGAAGTTGATTCCAATCCTCATGGATGACTTTGAGGGATTCAAGACGTGGGCAGAGGCAGGAACTGCAGATTTGGTGAAAATAGTAAGAGAACTAGAAGGAAAAGTGGAGCCTGAAGATGTGCCTGAATTGCTACAATCTCTGATTAAAACTTGAATAGATGAAGAGTTGCTTCTTATGGATGAGCAGAGAAATTGGTTTCTTGAGATGGAATCTACTCCTGATGAAGATACCGTAAACATTGTTGAAATGACAACAAAGGATTTAGAAGATAACATAAACTTAGTTGATAAAGCAGTAGCAGAGTTTGAGAAGATTGACTTCAATTTTGGAAGAAGTTCTACTGTGGGTAAAATGCTATTGAAAAGCATCCATCACATGCTAGCAGAGAAATTTTTTGTGAAAGAAAGAGTTAATCAACGTGGCAAACTTCACTGTTGTTTTAAGAAATTTCCACTGTCACCCCAGCCTTCAGCCACCACCACCCTGATCAGTCAGCAGCCAGTAACATGGAAGCAAGACCCTCCACCAGCAAAAAGATTAGGACTTGTTGAAGACTCAGATGATTGTTAGCATATTTTTAACATTAAAATATTCTTAAATTAAGGTATGTACATTGTTTATTTAGATATAATGCTATCACACATTTAATAGTCTACAGTACAATGTGAACATAACTTTTATATGCACTGGGAAACCCAAAAATTTGTATGACTCACTTTTTTTGTGATATTCACTTTATTGCAGTTGTCTGAACCCAAATCTGCAATATCTCTAAGGTATGCCTGTATTTTCTTTTTGTAACAAGATGTCTGGGGATAGGTGGTCTGGTGTGTGTGTTCAGCAGTTCCAATTCATTGCCAAGATCTCTATGGTTTTGTTGTTGTTACTGTTTTTAAGACTTTTCCCTATGGTTTTAAGGTGGCACCAACAGTTCTGCCACCTTCTTGTCTGCATTTGAGAAAGACTAAAGGAGGGAAGATTCTAGTCCCCCCCCCCTTTTTTTTAGGAAAGTACAAGCTTTCCAGAGTCTTTTGCAGAATTTTACTTATTACTGGCCACATGTCACATGGCAAGCTCCAGCTGCAAGGAATGATGAAAAAGTATTTAGCGAGGTCCATTCCCATCCCAGATAAAAGTGTCTCCCTTTGGAAGCTGTTTAATCCCATCAGGCTGGTACTACCAGCCCTCTGCCTGATTCTGCTCTATCAAGATTCACACTTGGGGATGTGGCAAATACAACAAAAATCTCAAGCTCTAGTATCCTACAGCCTTACAGTTTAATCTTGGTTTGGGCATTTACAAGCTGTGTGACCTTGAGCAAGTTATTTGAGCTATCTGAGCTCTAATTTTCAAAACTGTAAAATAGGGATAATAATATTATCTTCTTCCCCAGGTTTTTGGTGATCTTAAATGAGGCACCGTATGTGACACCCTTCCTTCAGGGCCTAGAACACAGTGAGTGTTCAATAAATTAGAGACTTACAGTTTTAGTTACTGAAATCTGTCCCAAGGAAGGGAAAGAATGAATGTTTCCAGGACGGCTATAGAAAAGGCTCATGGTGAAATGGAGGAATAAATGATAGGCTAACCCATAGCTCGTTACAGTCTCTCAAATTATGGTTGTGTATATTAGCAAATTCTTTCCAGTCTACTTTTAGCCTGGCACTGTTCACACTACTAAATTTTACAGACGAGTGTTTGTGTGAGCCAATGAAAATGAACCGTAACTCATGAAATGTAAGTAGAAGAGGTTTATGTGCACCGTTGTAATGTGCATGTGGTAAACCGTTGGGTTTTTCTCTGAATCGCGTTCTCTTCCTTGTGAAATACAGAAGATGAGTTTTTAGATAGTTAAAAGTAACTTTCTCCTCCTGATTCAATTCACTTAACTGATTACAGAATTCGTTTTATGGTTTTTGCTTGATATTAGGAAAAAAATAAGTGCCATATTTATTGATTGATTTGTGCCAGTTGCCATTATAAAATAGCAGCTCCATTTCTGTGCACCCTGCGGAACTAGTCACGGGAAGAGATGTCCGCTGCGGTCCCTGCAGCTAAGCGACTGGCAGGAATGCCCTGCATCAGACAGAGCCCATGGGCTAGGAGAGAAGGCAGCAGCTGCCTCCAAGAGCTGCTAGGAGTGGGGGCAGTGAAGGAGCTCATTGCTGAGCCAAGGATTTGGTCATCGAAGAGGAAAAAATTGCAGCCATGCTGAGTGGGAAGGACAGGACCAAGGGCTCAGAGGCTCCATCCCAAGTAATGCCATGGTGGCACCTGGTGCTGCAGAACCACGTCACCTCCCAGGCAGATGCATCTGCTTCTCTGTCTTTTGTTGTGTGTCCCCATTGTCAAAAAGAAAAGAAATGGCTCTCCTCTTTGAGTCACCCTCCAAAACTCATCTTGCTTAGCCCAAGCCATTTTTTCTTTTCATTGAATAAATATTAGGTTATTAAGTATGAAATGCCCCGTTTCCTTAAGTACTAAGTTTGACAGTTGATATCTCTGACATTTCACTTTGACGCTTCTTGTTTTAATTTTATTATGAAGATACATCCTCAGTCTTTCAAATGCACCATTTGGCTTATGATTATCTTTCAAATATTTTTAGAGCAATTTTTGTGAAACCATGAGTCAAAAATTAGTGTTATTTTCAAATATGAATTCCATCGTGGAGCCAGTGCTGTGCAGACAGCTGGAAATATCAACAAAGTGTTTAGGAAGGATGTGGCTAATGAATGCACAGTACATTGATGGTTTGAGAAGTTCCATTAATACTGAAAATGAGCCACATGGGCCACCTGAGACCAAGGTGGATAACAATGAGCCGAAAGCTGTAGTGGAAGTGTATCCATCTCAACCTACACCTGAATTAGCAGCAAGGTTTGATGTTACTATTCCAACAATATTGGACCATTTGAAACAAATCAGCAAGGTAAATGGATAGATGGGTTCCGCATAAATGAACAAGCATCAGAAGAGAAATCACCTTGAAACTTGCTTTTCTTGCTATCATGACATAAAGACAAACCATTTCTACATAATATTGTTACGTGTGATGAAAAATGGATTATTGTTGATAATCGCAAATATCCATAGCAGATTAAGACAGAATATTTGTGAATTGCACCCTGGTTTAGGTTTCTAAACTCAAATATGACCACTGATTAAGAATTTTAGCACTCTTTGGAAGGTGACAACAAGAAAAATATTTGAGGCTCTTGGTTTTCTGGTTTCTTGAGCCAGGGTGACGTTTATATTCATATGATTGCATATAAAAATTTACCCTAAGAGAAAAAAACAGGGAGAGTTAATTTTACTGTCTTAGTTACTCTTCCTATTTATTAAACAAGACCAGTGATCACGAAGAAAGGAAAGAATGGAAAATGGAAGATAGTAAATGTATGCACATGAAGAAGAAGGTAGGAATACTAAGCATAATTTGCTTTCCATAACTTCATCATGCAATAGGATGTTTTATAAATGCTGCTGCAAAAATACTCATTCCCACAATTGCTAAATATCACAAATCTGCTTTTAAAAATTCAGTCAGGTGACTAATTCTGGGACCAGATTAATAACATGCATTGATAATCTTTGTGATGATTATTTCTGGCAACTTAATTTTTTATTGCTAAGAAAGTAAATCAACACCAAAATTCATGCCTGTGAAATTTACACCATTTTCTTAGCTGTTGTGATTTGTGACTTGGTTGTTTGTGTGTCTGGCTTAAATTGTGAGTCCAATGGCTGGAATCCTGTTTTGTCTAATGTTAAGCATATTGTTGGCTCTTAGAAAATAATAAATTATTTCAGTCATAACTTCTAACACTCTTGTCTAGACAATTTTCCATGTGGTTCACTTGTTTCCATATTTTCTTGTTTCCATATTTTCATCAATAATGGCAGAATGAATTTTGAGGTTCATATGCAGATTTTTAAAAAATCACAGCTTCTCAAAATAACCAGTGTGAACTATTCTGCGAGCCATATTTTATAACAGAACATTTTTGAAAATGTTCTAATTAGTTTGGAGGGTTTCAAAGGTCGTTTTCATATCAGGTAGATTTTAACAAATAGGGAATTTATGGTATAGACATGTGAAGATAAACAATTGCTATCTCCCTCTCTATTGATTCTGTCTAATGATTAATGCCTGGGCTACTTACCCACTGCATAATGAATTCTGTATCCTACAAACAAGAATTCAATTTTTATTAAAGGTTACACAAATCAGCTTTATGTAATGTTTGGAATTCAGAATTATTGATTTCTATTTCCTAAGGCAGGATGTTTTGCTACTATTAACTTATTTATTCTTCCTATATGTTGAAGTATATTTAAGAAGGGCTATGAGCACTAATGATATCATTCATTAAAACATAGATATCATTTATATCTGGGACTGCCAAACAAGACCTGGCAACTTTAAGAGGAATAGGATTATGTGTGCTATATAAAGTACGTTGTCGTCTGTTTAAAGATGATCTAACACATCAAAAATACTGTTTATTAGAATTTAAATACTGTTCAATAGCATTTAAGCACTAAAAAAATACTGGTTATTAGGTTCCCTCGGTCATCTTCTGGGTTCCTGCCTCTGTTTTACTTTCATATTTCCTTGTCTTTTTAAAACAGGCAATGTGACTTTCAAAATAAGAATATATTGAAACAATTTGAAACTAATGCTGTGAAATATACTCTGATGAATTCAGTGATTTTGGGTTTTTTTTTTTGAGACAGGTCACTGTTACCCAGGCTAGAGTGCAACATTGAATTCCTGGGCTCAAGTGGATCCTCCCACCTCAGCCTCCTGAGTAGAGTAGCTGGAACTACAGGTATGCGCCACCACTCCTGGCTAATTTTTTAAAGCTTCTGTAGAGACAGGGTCTCACTGTGTGGCCTAGGCTGGTGTTGAACTCCTGGCCTCCAGCATCCTCCTATCTCAGCTTCCCAAAGCACTGGGATTACAGGCGTGAGCCACACTGTGCCTGGCCCTGAATTCAGTTCTTGAGAAAACTGGGCTAACATGCCTTGAGAGCTCTCATTGGTTGTAGCAGTGATTTTCAATAAAATGTTGCCAGAATCTCCAATATGTAAAATAGATAAAATGACTGGTTTACTAGAAGAGGGCTGGCCTGGAGCCTCAGCTATTTGGTCTCTCCTTGGATCCTGCAGGGGTGTTTGAAAATCCGTAGGCTTCTTTTGAAAACAACTAGCTCATTGAATGAAATCCCCACTCTTTCATTATCTGGTATCTTCCTTCCTAAATAACATAATTTCTTACTTTTCCCTTTTTGTTTCTTATGCTTCAGCAACGTTGAATATTGCCATTTCTAGGACCCACTTTTTGTGTGTGTGCTGTCATTTACTTGCACAAATTATCCTTGTGGACTAGAATGCCTGCCTCTTTTCTTTTTGATCTTTCCCTATCATCCTACCCTTTGACATACCCCTCTGAAGCCTTTCCCAATTTCCCTAAGAACCCTTGGAATCACCTACATCTATAATTCCATAATCCAAACTTTGTGCATCCCAGCAGTTATAGAAAGATTCTGTAACTGTGGATTGCACGGATGTCCATCTCTAAAGTGTAACCTCCTTCAAGTTAGCTCTGTATCTTTTCATCTTTTTACCTCTTGTCCTTATCTCACTGTTGGTGATCATCACTGAATACACATTTAGTAAACAAAGTAACTCAAAATATATTTGATGAAAATAAACTTATTGTTAATTTTCTATAGTTAAAATTATGTACTGTCTAGGTTGTTGAACATCATTCTTGAAAACTTGCCTCCACCTTAAAACATTGTCATGAAATCTGAGTAAAAAGAAAATTATCTCCTGTTGTACTGAGAGAAAGCTGCTATGATAGTGGAACTATGGGTAGACTATTTTCTATTGGTTGAAGAATTCCTGATTATAACTACATATATTTAGGATTTTGGAAGTAAATGTCCT
>NW_012140524.1:11737685-11739607 GCF_000956105.1 Propithecus coquereli | reverse complement strand
TGTCTGTTTCTACTGTCTGTTATTTCTGTTGATTAGTTTAGGTCATTTTATCTCCTGGTGTGTCTGATTACATTTATTGTATGTCAGATTTTGTGTTATGAACTGCATATTGTGTCCTCCCAAAATTTATATGTTTAAACTGTAACCCCTAATGTATGGTATTAAGAAGTGGATCCTTGGGAGGTAATTAAGTCAGGATGGTGAAGGGTCTCAGTTTTTCACTACCTTATTAGTTATCTGATGTTTTTAAACAAAATTGCTAAATTTTCTATTGCTTTCAGCAGGAGGCTAGTTCTGAGTTATTTAGTCTGCTGTTACCCAGAAGAAGAAGACTTTTGTTATTTCTCTGCACATATGGATACCTTGTCTACTTTATAGAACAAATAGGAAAAAAAAAAAATGTTTCTTAATATAGAGCTAGTCTTAGATGCACAGACAGCCTTATTTTCAAAAATGTTTTTGTAACTTGGTTGTTTGAATGTGAAATGCATTTTTTTTTCCTATAAAAAGAGCTACATGCTAATTAGGTTATCAGGCCTATTCATAAAAAATTCTGTTTTCTCCACGTCATGGGTTTGGTTCCCTAGAACACAACCTGACTAGGATCCTTTAGCAAGTTGTTTGAGAGAGTGTTCTTAGAAGAAAAACCTGTGAAAAACAAGGGGCAGCAGGATAGGGCAAGGGAAAAAGCCAGACAAAAGTGGGCTTCAGCTAAAGTCTGGCCTCACCCATGGGGAGCTCCAGAGTATAAAATGTGCCACCGTATTGCCCCAAATTGAGGCAAAGGGGCTGAGCTTTTGCAGTGCTGATTAGTCAATCATTGACCACAGGCTGCTCCTATGGAGGAAGGTTATCACTTTCCCGGCATTTTCATGCAAGGTAGTTCTCGTCAGCTCATGGCAATTCTGGGAGAAAAGCGTGGCTGCGACTTCTTAGTAGACAGCTCACAATAGGTGGGTGCCCTGTCTAAGGGAAGGGGATCTGGGCAAGATATCAACAGCAATCTTCTACATCCCATAAACTACCTGAAGGATAGGGCAGTATTTTTGATACTATTGAATTTAATCTCTAAGAATAATAGTGTTTGTTTGAGAACATGCATTTAGATGTTATACTTGGAATACTTTCCTCGCTCTGTTGAGGCCAGTGCAACTTTCCCACACTTCCCAACTGCCAGGCAGACAAATAGGGATTTCTCCAGCAACAAACCATAAGGGCAGGTCCAGTAGTCTGGCAGAGAGTGTCCTGGAAGGGAGATAATAGAAAGGCAACAGTCTTTATGGAGCCAGATAATAATGAGTTGTAGTATGTTTGTGAGGAGCCAGGGAATCAGGGCTATTCTTAGACTTTCTAATTTCCTGGTTAACTTCTGTTTTTCCCTCCCCACCCCCCAAATTGTCTTTCCTGCTTTTCTTGTCTCCACCTGTGCCTTCCTCACAGGACTTCTTCCTGGTCTTCTATGGACCGTAATAGTGACATACTTTCCTTCCTTTTACCATGAAAGGGTATTGAATGTTGTCAAGTACTTTCTCTACATCAACGATCATGTGGCTTTTGTCTTCCTTTATTCTGTTAATATAGTGTATTATATTGATTGATTTTCTTATGTCAAAATAACCTTGCATTCCAGGAGTAAATCCTACTTGGTCATAGTGTATAATCCTTTTATATGCCGTTGAATTAAGTTGGCTAGCATTGTGTTGGGAATTTTTGTATCAATATTCATCAAAGATATTGGCCTATGGCTTTTTTTTTTTTCTTGTGGTGTCTTTGTTTGGCTTTGGTATAAGAGTAATGTAGGTTTCATAGAATGAATTTGGAAGTGTTCTCTTCGATTTTTTTGGAAGAGTTTCAAGAGGATTGGTGTTAATTACTTTTTAAATATTTGATAGAATTTTCCAGTGAAGCCATCTGGTCCTGGG
>NW_012140524.1:11731277-11737100 GCF_000956105.1 Propithecus coquereli | reverse complement strand
AAATGTGGTATATGTATACCATGGAGTACTATTCAGCTATAAGAAACAATGGTGATGTAACACCTCTTGTATTCTCCTGGATAGAACTGGAACCCATTCTACTAATGAAGTATCCCAAGAACGGAAAAATAATCACCACATGTACTCACTAGCAAATTGGTTTCACTGATCAACACCTAATGCACATATAGGAACAACATTTATCAGGCGTCGGGCAGATGGGAGTGGGGAAGAAGGGATGGGCACATACATACATAATGAGTGCAATGTGCACCATCTGGGGGATGGACACACTTGAAGCTGTGACTGGGGAGGGGGTAAGGGCAATGTAACCTAAACAATTTTACCCCCATAATATGCAGAAATGAAAAAAAAGGTATAAACTTTCCTCTTAGCACTGGCTTCACTACATTCCATAAATTTTGGTAATTTGTGTTTTCATTTTCATTTTTCTTAAGTTGTAATTTGTAATTTGTAATTTTCTTTCTGACTTCTTTGATCTATTTGTTATTTAAGAGTTTGTTGTTTAACTTCCACATATTTGTGCATTTTTCATTCCACTATTGGTTTCTAGTTTCATTCCACTGTGATTGGAAAAGATACTTTGTATGATTTAAACCTTCCTGAATTTGTTAAGACTTTTTTGTGACGTAAAATGTGGTCTATCATGAAAAATGTTCTATGTACACCTGAGAAAAATGTATATTCTGTTGTTGAGTGGTGTGTTCTATATACATCTGTTAGAGCCAATTGGTCTGTAGCGCTGTCTAAGTCCTATATTTCCTTATTGATCTTCTGTCTGGTTATTTTATATTGTTGAAAGTGAGGGTATCGAAGTATCCTACAACTTTGGTGTTGCTGTCTATTCGACCCTTCATTCTGTCAAAATTGTCTTTATCTATTTAGAAGCTCCGAGGTTTGTTGCATGAATATTTATAATTATTATATTTTCTTGATGAATTGGAATGTCTTTCTTTTTCTTTTGTAACATTTTGACTTAAAGACTATTTTATCTGATATTATTATAGTACGGAAACCTCTGCTCTCTTTTGGTTACCATTTGCATAAAATATCTTTTTTCATCCTTTCAATTTCAGCCTATGTGCACACACACACTTCTAATTTGCAAATATCCCTCAAGATGATAACATGTTGTGAAATCTCAGTCATTTAATACAGTTCTCTACATTAGTTCATTTTATGATTTTTTCTTAGACACCTAGCTGAAGAAAGAAAACTGCCAAAGGTCTAAAGAGAATCTCTTGCAGAGAGCATGTAGTTGGATCCTGTTTTTTTATTCATTCACCCAATATATGGCTTCTGATTTTGGACTTTATTTCATTTATATTTAAAGACATTATTGACAGGGAAGAACTTACTATTGTCATTTTGTTAATTGTTTTCTGTATGTCTTATACCTTTTTGTTCCTCCTTTCCTCTTTTACTGCCTTGCTTTGTGTTTCATTAATTTTTATAGTAATTCCCTCTTTATTTCCTTTTATGTACATTATATAGATATTTTCTTTATGGTTACTATTTCAATTACATAAAACATCTTAAAGTTATATCATTTTATTTTAAACTAAAATAAGTTCATTTCAATAACATAAAAAAAAAAAACAACTCTACTCCTTGATCCATCCCTGACTTTGAGTTACTGATGTCACAAAATACATCTTTATATATTGCATACCCATTAATATATATTTATAGTCATTTTTAATGTTTTTAGATTTTATACACCACAATTACCAAAATACAAGTTATTATATTTGTCTATGTATTTACTTTTACTGGAGAACTTTATTTTTTTCTGTGGTTTCATGTTACTGTCTACTGTCCCTTTGTTTCAACTTAAAAGATTCCTTTTAGCACATCTTGCAGAGCATGCCTACTGATCATAAACTCCCTCAGTTTTTATTTATCTGGAAAAGTCTTCATGTCTTCTTTATCTTCATTTTCAAAGTATAGTTTTGCTGGAAACAGTATTCTTGGTTGACAGTTTTATTTTTTTTCTTTCAGCACCTTAAATAGATAATCTCATTCTTTCTGGCCTGTAAGATTTTTGTTGAGAAATTCACAGGATAATCTTATAGAAGCTTCATAGTATGCAGTGGGTCACTTTTCTCCTGTTACTTTTGAAATTCTTTCTTTTTCTTTGACTTTAGAGTTTATATTGTGTCTTCTGTCTTGAGGTGACTTTCTTGGGCTTATTCTGGCTTTAGTTCTTTGAATTTCTTGAATTTGTATGTCTATTTTTCTCCTCAGATTTGGGAAGTTTTGCAACAATTATTTCTTCAAATAAGGTCTCTGCCATTTTCTTGCTCTATTCTCCTTTTGAGAGTCCCATATGCATAGATTAACCTGTTTGATAGTGTTCAATAAGTCCCTTAGGATCTCTTCAATTTCCTTCATTCCTTTTAGCTTTTTGCTCCTTCCAGTCAATGATTTTTTTTTTTTTTTTGGCAGGAAAAATTCAAAATTTATTGTGAATTAGAATCAAGAAAATTTGGTGATTTGATATAAAGGATGAGGGAGAGCAAGGGGTCAAATCTGATAAGACAAGAACAAGGAGGAAAAGGTTTTGGAGATACATAAGTTTTGTTCTGTACAGTCTGAAAAGCCTAAGGAACATCTGTGTCCAGATAAAACCTGATGTTTCGCAGACAGACCTGAGCTATTAGTTCAGCTTTAGAAGTTATCTTCCTAAGAGATAATAATGGACACATTAAAGTGATACTACAAAGGAGACAGGATAAGATGAGATCAGAGGGTCCGATTCAATCATTTTAAATTACTTGTCTTCAAGCTCCCTGATTTCGTCTTCTGCCTGGTAAGTCTTCCATTGAACCCTTCTTAGTGAATTTTTCAGTTCAGGGTTTGTATTTTTCAGCTCCAGAAATTTCTGTTTGGTACTTTTAAATAGTTTCTATCCTTTTGTTCATATTTTCATGTTGTCCATGTGTTATTTTTCTGATTTTATTTATATAAATGTCTGGGTTCTCTTTCAGCTTTATGAGCATCTTTATAGTAGTTATTTTAAGTTATTTGTCCCAGCTCATAGATCGATATTTCTTTAGGGATGGTTTCTGGAGTTTTATTTTGGTGCTTTCATTGTGGCATGTTTTTCTGTTTCTTTGTATGTATTATACTCTTTTGTTGAGATTTGTGCATTTGAAAAAACAACTACCTCTCCCAGATTTTGCACACTGTCTTTATACAGGGGAATACCTTCATCAACCAGCCAGCTGGAGGCCCTAGGACCTCTCAACACTCATCTGATCTCTTGCTCCCCCTGGCATCTGCCTACAGAACTATAGCTGTAATGGTACAGTGCTGTCCTCTGTTTTCAGTGGCTTCCATATTATTCCACTGGTCCTGTTGACACTTAGAGTTAAAAGAGACAGAAACTAGTCCCTTGTGCAGCCCCCGGACAAGCCATAACATTAGGTGCATTGTCTACTCTTTTGTTTCCAACCTGAGAGGAATTCAGTATAGGGTTTTTCCTCTCCACTGTGCCATGCTAACACTATGTAGTGTTGGGGCAGGGGCATAGATGGATGTACAAAATATGCAAATTTCCTTACCACTTTTTCTGGTTTTCCTTCTTGGTTTTATGTTGGCTTAGGTGTGTAGCTTCTCAACTGGTCTCTAAAGTTCTCACAGAGGTATTCTGTGCTAAATCAGGATCTCTGCAGGTGAAGGAAGATCTGAAGCTTCCTAATATGCCATCTTGTTGATGTCACGCTATGGGACTGCCTTATGTAAAGTGCATGACCACCTAAAATTTATCTGTTTTATGAATCCCTATTTTCATAAGTTATTTTTTCTTAAAACTGAATACACTACTATAAGAATCTCATTACCTGTTGCTCTTCATTTCTTACTGGGGAACCTACATCTGTATTACTAGTAGCTTCTTGGCATAGTACCTTCCTAATACATTTGTCTGTTCTCTTTACGTATTGTAAATTATAAGAGAAGTTGCCAGCCAATATTTTCTACATCAAGTTATTCTTTCTACCCATTTGGGAAAACTCTCTCGCATTAAAGTTACAATTGCAAAATATGTTTTTAAACAATTGCTTAAATGCCAACATTTTTTAATTGAGATTTTATGATCTGGGCATTATGAATTTGGAAACAAGTCTGTTGTGTTCTACTGTTATGATAGAATAATCATGGTCTAAATTATAGATTCTTGGTTCTTAGATTCCTGCCAAATCTTGCTTGGTATCTCAGCTATCAGTTGGAAAATTGTAGGGTACTAAGTGGTTTCCCCAGGTCCTGAAAGAATTGGGTAGCTCTCTAAGGAAGCTATTTTTCTAACATGCTATTTTTATTAATGCCTTAACACTGATGAACACTGAGTGCTGCAGAACATGAGGTAGAACAACCTATTTGCTTTTGAAAATCTAACCTGCCAAGAAAACACCACCTCCATCTTGGCCTGCACCAGTGTAGTTGGAGAGGTGGTATACTTTTTGTGTAGGTAAGAAGCTTTATTTTATTCATTTGTTTATTTATTTATTTTTGATTATCAGAACGTGGGACTTGCACTTGTTCTGTCCCTCCACCCCAGGTTATTATTCAGAATGTCTCAAGCAAATTTTCTAGGAGAATGAAGCACTAGCAGATCCTTTTCCCTTTTAGATCTGGAGTTTTTGTTTATTTCTTTTTTTAGAGTTTGTGTCTGGGATATCTGATGAATGATTAGGGATATTAGTCTATGAATCTGGGCATAGAGTTTACGGGGTTGCCTCTTATTCTCCATTCTTCCTTTTTTATTTCCATCCAGTAATGGGCAACAGTAGAAGCAGCAGTCCTGGTCCAATATCCCTGACAGATTCTGTCTTACACAGGTTGCACTTTTCCAGCCTAGGCTGCTTCACCTGACACACAGATTGAGTCATCTTGAGATCTTTACTAAGGAGCCTGTTCTTATAATGTTTCCAGACAAACTGTTGTTGTCTTAATATATCTTTAGTACACATCCTGACAATTTTTACACGAACTCAGGTGGAGGACAAGATGCATCTGTGGATGGCTGACTCCTGGAAATGGACTATTTACAATGGGTGAACTTGATGGCCTGGTAGGTGTACCCCCATCTAATTTTATCGTTACTGTTTTCTTATTCACCTTTATCCCTTTTTATTTTTTCACCTGATCTTTCCCTTCCCTTCCTCTGCTCTCCCAATATAAAGATTTCCAGGAATGGTGAAATCATGACTTCTATTAATGTTTGTATCACTCTTTTCTTAAGCTTTTTTAAAGGGGTAGAGCCAACTGCTCCAAAATTGTCATTATGATGTCTCCCTCCCAGCTACAAAGTTCTTCCTTTGTAGTTTTCTTCCTTGCCTCAGCTAGGTATCTAAGAAAAAGTCATAAAATGAACCAACGCAGAGAATTAATATGTTAGTGACTGAGAGAGCATAATGTGCTATCACCTTGAGGAATATTTACAAATTAGAAGTATCTGCAGGAAAGGCCTAGTCCCTGACCAAAGGTCTGCATTATAAATATCTGCCTAGCTGTTTATATGTTAGGAAGGGAAATAAAGAAGGAAGAGGGTGTTATTCTAGAGTGACAACAGGCTACACATTTACATAAGATCAACCCAGACCTACTTTATGTCTATCCCAGATGCCCATGTCATTTGCAGTGGGCCTACCTGTCATATTGCTTCACATTTATTCAGGGTCCATGACATCACCTGAGCTTCCTTTGACTTTATGGGGGCTGTTACCTGCACCACCTCTGGGGCACCAAAAGTAAAAGAGAACTAAGTAATGCAGGTAGCATTGAGCAATTCTCCACTGT
>NW_012140524.1:11726552-11730417 GCF_000956105.1 Propithecus coquereli | reverse complement strand
TAGGTCTGATTCCAATGTTCATAAAACAAAAAAGCAAAATTCATTTATAATATGCATCATTGGGACAGCCTTCCTAGTAAGTTTTTAAAAATATGTACCAACTCACTGTTAAAATCCCACCATATACATATACATATGGTGGGATTTTAATTGTGTAATATATATGGTATATGTAATTGTGATAAATATGATATGATTTTAATATTTTTACCTTTTTTCCAAGCATCTATATTGCACAGTAGAAAAGGCAGCCTACTGTGAGTTAGGTGAACTGGTTTGGCCCTGTCCTAAACAACTTGCCCTTAAATTTTCATCTGCAGAACAAAGAGGGTTAACTTACATAACCTCAGAGTTTCCTTTTAATCATAACATTATAAGGATCTATATAGCTTTTTTCTTCTTTTCTAGATGATGAGAAATGGCTCAGCATTTCTAAGGAGACTTGGCTCTTCCATGCCTGCCCCGCTGGTGGGAACTTACAGGTCCTCTCAGATGGAGTGGGTGGGCCACTTTTTCACAAAACTTTACCTGTGTTTCCTAGAATATGCAAAACCTATTACGAATATAAAGTCTAGTGTTGGCTTGTCATTCGGAAAAGTCTGAAGGTGTGAGACTACTGGCATTGATGTGACAACAGAGAGAAGAGATTGTGTTATAGTGTCTCTGGGAAAATGGGAGCAACCTTGTCCCCAGACGGATTCCCTGTGGCTTTTGCAGAATGCAGACCTCAGTTCTTACAAGGCTCCACATGAAGGAGCGAAGTCAGCTCGGGGTCTGAGCTTCCTGGTATTCACACCCTGCAACTCTCTTATAACCAGTAGAACATGGTAAAGGTGATGGGATGTCACTGTCAGGATGTCATTGCTAAGATCATAATTTATATCTTGCCAGCTGACTCTCCCCATCGCCTTCTTGGCTGGCATGCTTTGCTGAAGCAAGCAGCCACGTTGACAGGACCATGTGGCAAGGAACTGTGGGTGGCCTCTGGCCAACAGTCATCTAGAAACTGAGGCCCTCAATCCAATAGGTCTCAAGCATGGACTGAATTCTGTCCATAACCCACGAGCTCAAAAGCAAATCCTTTCCCAGTCAGTGTTCAGATGAGACTTGTTTAAGCCTCATGAGAGATCCCAGCTGACACCTTGTCTGAACCTGATCACAGATCCTGAAGGAGAGGACACAACTGAGTCATGCCTGGATTTCTCAACCTCAGAAACTATAAGATAATAGATGTGTATTATTTTAAGCCATTATATTGTGGTAATTTATTACACAGCAATAGATAACTAGTACATACCAGAGAAATGAAGGCATGGCCACTGGCAAAGCATGAAAGAAGCCCTATGGGGGTGCGAATGGGGGTACTCAGTCATAATGATGCTAAATCACCCCAGGAAAAATACATACACATCTCGTGGGTGGAGACCATCACATTGGCAGAGGCCACTAGCAAGAGATGGAAACATATTGGGTACAAGTTACATAAGATATTTTCGACCATGTCTCTTACTTTTTCTTGTCTCCCCAACACCCTGGGTGTCAAAAAGGAAGAGGGAGGTGATATCCAAGTGATAGGCTGTTCCTTCAAGGTGAGAGAGGGAGAGAAAGGTGGAAAGAGCAGCCCACCCCCACCCCGCCCATTCACTTCAAATTTGGGGGGCACAGCCTTTCTGGTTATAGAGGAGTAGAATTTTTCCATACGATATATGATTGGAATTTTTAAGTAGACAAAGTTTTTGGAAGTCAAGAGATTTAGTACCCAACCAGGAAGGAAAATTTGGTATAGTGTGCATAGGATAATGCTTGGAGAAAAATCGAGCTATTTTATGTGTATACATCCACCAAGTTTAAACTCTTCATTAAATGAGTTACATGTGAGTGCAACCAAAAAGGAGTTGGAGGCTCTAGAAACTGGAGGACGCCTTTGGAAATGGGTTTTAGACTCTAAACAGGAAGAAAATGCTTCAACACCTGAAAGGTACGAAGAACCACTTTTGTCCACTAACATACAACTGAATAATTTAACAGGGAAATTTCCAAATGTTTGACAGGAGTTTGTCCATACCTGAATATAGACTCTGATGAAGTCTGCCTAGACTGTCTCTTGAGTTATATATATTAATACTCGAGTCAAATCAGGATATTGAATCATCTTAAAATATGATTTGATATTGACCACAACAGCTTGTAGAGATTTATTTTCCTAATGTTCTCTGTCACTTAAATACTATTGATCACTTCCATTCTCTGGGGAATTCTTGTCTTTTAGGGCTTCTGTGAATTATTTTCTAGGGCTTTCTCCTGTTTTTTTGATTAATTCTCTATTTTCTTTACTGACTTTTTCTGCTTTCAGGCTTTTGAAAGGTCAGCAAATTTTCTTCCTGGCTCTACTTAACCATTCTTTTTCTTCTCTTCCCTAGCAGGCTCTCTACTGCTGTGATTTCATCTTAACTGTCTATGTACATCCCCCCTCCCCCCCCATGCACATATTTATTGCTGTAACTCAACTCCTACTGCAAAAATTCTGTTGGAGATCATACTTAACATATCAAAAACAAATTTACTGTATTTCCTAGTAGTCTGCTCTTCATCCTGAATTTTTTGATGGTGAAACCCAGAGTTGAATTATGGTTACTCTTTTTTCCTCCTCATTGTCCGTTGTCTTCTCCTCGATAAGTCAATTTCCAAATTTCATAGATTTCCTCTAGCACAATGTCCTGTGCATCTGTCTATTTTTACATCTCCTTACTCTAGTCCAGGCCCCCATTGCCTTTTGCCCGGACTGCTACGATTACCTCCAATCTGATCTTCGTGCCTCCCCTGTCTCCAACAAATTCAACATACTGTTAATGAAATAATTTTCATAAAAGTGAAACCATGATCATGTCCTTTCTTTAAAAAGTTTGAGGGCCTTCTCTATTCTTCTAAATTAAATTCAGACTCCTCATGCTGACACTCACTAATCTACTTTCTGAACTCATCTTCCTCCGCCACTCATTTATTTCCTTTATACAGACTAAATCTTATCTCCTCTTGCTGTTCTCTAGAAAGACCCTTTCTTTTCCACTTGTCGTCAGCTGTCAGAATAAGCTTTAAAATATACATTGTCTCATATACAAATATAAACTAATGGCAGCAATCTCTGCTTAAGTCCTTTCCATGTCTCCCCAATTGCTTCTAGAGCAAAAGTGGAGGCCCTTGGTGCTGTGACTTTCCAGGTACTTTTCCCCTCAGGCACATGGCCTTTGTCCTGTTCCTCAAACAAACTGCCTCAAACCTTTTGCACTTCTCATTGCCTTCCCCTGGAAATGTCTTGTCCTGTGTGCTTCAATTCAAGTCACAGTTTTTCAGAGAGCCTTTCCCACATCATCTCACCTAAAGGAACGTTCTTCAACACCTGCCCTGCCCAGTCAATCACATCACCCTGTTTATGTTCTTCATCACTTTTTATTTCTAGCTGAAATTATCTTGTGATTTAAAAAGTATTATTTGCCTTTTTGTTGCTTTCATAAGAATGTAAACTCCACGAGGCCAGGGACGTTGTCTATCTTGGCTTACAACTGTGTTCCCAGTGACAACCTCTTAGTGTCATCAGTATGCTCCAAAATTTATTATTTCTACATCCAAGTTAATGTCCATCCTTAGTGGCAATTGGAAATGATGATAGAAAAGCAAAGCTTATAGTTTTATTTGCTGAAACTATAAGGCAGCCACAAGGAGATTAGAATACAAACAGGATGTAGAATGTCCAGACCACCAAGAGCCTGTACGGAGGTTTGGTCTGACGTTTAACACAGTGTCATTCCCTGCTTAATATATGATGGATCAATTCGTGAATCTATGCCATTTATTCTGCTTTGGTTAT
>NW_012140524.1:11723470-11726087 GCF_000956105.1 Propithecus coquereli | reverse complement strand
AGAAAAAAATCAAAGATAAAGATTTTTTTCTTTTCTTTTTAGAATACAATAAGTGGTTCCATGTCTGTGGGCATCTAATAGCCCTTAGGGAACCGTAATATAAGCTTGACCTTATTTTAAAAAGTATTAGCAAGTAAAAATTAATAAAAGACCAAAACTATATTCAAGCATAATTTAGTGCCCATTTTCCAGAGGTGTCTCTTATGTTGACATGATTCATTTTCTTTATGCCGTTTTTCACTCTGCTTTATGTGTGTTTTATTTTTACTTTTCTTGACTTTAACTGGATTTATTGACTATTCGACCTCCATATGGTCTCTTGGTGATCTGGACATTCTACATCCTGTTTATATTCTAATCTCCCTGCTACTACCTTATAGTTTTATCAAATACATATAAGCTTTGCTTTTCTATTAGCATTTCTAATCACCACTAAGCATTTTTAGTTCTAATGACATTAACTTGGATGTAGAAATAATAAATTTTGGAGCACACTGATGAGTAGAGATTGTTGTTGGTTTTGCTATGTAGTGAAATATTTACAGATGAAAGTGTATGATATCTGGGATTTTTTCAAAATAATCAGAGAAGGAGATAGGGAAGTATGTGGAGATAAAAGAGAAAGAAAGATTGGTCCCAAATTGGCCATTATTGATGTGAGTGATGAATACATGGAGTTCACTACACAATTCTCTCCACTTTTGTATATGTTATATGTTTAAAATTTTCTATAATAAAATGTTAAAAAGACAAAAGAGTCACATCCATTTTCTCCCAATGAAATACAATTGACATTAATGGCGGTTTGCAAAAGGAATTTAGGGAAAGAAAAATTTTATTTTGAATAAATCATGCAGAAAATCTTTAAATCAAGTGCCAGAAATTTTATTTAAGTTTGCTAAGTTCCCCTTGTCTCCTGAACTCTTGTTCCTTAGTTATATTTACCATATTTACCATTCCAGCATTCCGGAGTAAGCTTTCTGTGTGTTTCTCTGCACATTGCCTGCATCACTACACACATTTCTACAGCTACTGCCATGTTCTGGACCACCTAGTTACATTCTTGAAATCAGCTCTCTTTTTTCTCCCACATCTAGAGTAATACCATTCAGCTGCAAAGACCAAAGGCATGCCAGAAATCCTTTCCATCTAGCGGGAGTACCACCTAAAATGGAAGTACTGTGAGTGGAATTATGTTACTGGGTGATTTTTTTTTTTTTAAAAAAAACGTTGTCCATGATGCAATCCCAAATTACCAAAACACAAGAAAGGAAAAAGGATGGTGGGGGGAAAGATTTTTGCTCTTTATTCCACATACTCCTACGTTTGTTTGTTACAAACAATGCGTTTGTTACAATGTGAATGTATTCATATATTACTTACTTAAACCAAAAGCAATAAAAATTAAGTACGAAAAAAAAAAGATTTAATGCATATGTCAAATTTAGACCTGTTAGAAAATGCCAAAATTTTGATCTGCCAAGAAAATACATTATTATAAGTAATTTTAAAACATAAACTGTCACCAAATATTAAGAAACTTCAAAGGGTGTTGAATAAAACTTTAATTCAAATGCTATACTCAGCTGGAACTCTCTTCTTTTTCTCGGTATCAGTTGTGGTGGCCCCAGTTGTCTGTGGACCCAAAGCCCTGTTGGCCTCCACAGAAGCCTCAAGCACTGGATCCCCGGTTACTTATGATGCCAATCATTGTCCGCAGAGCAGCACACGTCTGCCACAGCCCTGCAATGTCCCTCTAGTGCTGACTGCTTCTATTCTCAGCCCCTACCGTCTCTGAACGTTGGATAGTTCCTGACCTTTCTTGCAAAACCACTTGTCTGGCCACTGTACACCTTCTTTTGAGTGAAGATGGGTAATAGGTCCCATCTCTGATGGGTTTTCCCAGCAACTCCCTTCTATTCTCTTAATCTTTTGCAGGACTTTCTCAGAATTTCCTTCCCACTGATAAAAGTCCTTCTTGTTAACTGGGGCTGCAGTAGATTAATTCTGATTTAAAATTGTTTTGCTTGGTTATTTCAAAGGCAAAGGCTAAGCTAAAGGTATAGCTTACCATTTTGAGCTAGAAATCCTACTCAGACTCACTCCCCAATTCTCAATTGCTCAACCTCTGCACCTGCCTTAGTTGCCTCTGCTATAGAGGAGGAGAGTAATATCAGAGACTCAGAAGAAAGGAGTTTGATAGCCTCTCTTTTTATCTCCTTTTCTGCCTTAAAACACCCAATTCTAAGATATTTATGTTGTTTGTGTAATTGGACACTTGATGTGAGGGGCAAGAGGGACAAAGAGCTGTTATCAGCATCATCTTCCATCATCTTCCTGTGTAGTCACGGTGGTTATTTTAGGACAATCTAGAATTAATTCACTGGTCCTTCCCTTTTCTTTGGTCCCTTCTTGCCTTCTCTGTTAGAAGTACTCTTGCTTTCCTGCCCTTTGATTGAGACTGCTGTGGGAACACCACCATGCTACTCCTGCTATTGCTGCTAAAATAACAACAGTAATTATAATAATAATAGTTAAGACTTGTTGAGGAATTACTATTTTTCAGACACCAGGCTGAACACAAATTCTCACTAAATCTTCAAAATAATTATATATG
>NW_012140524.1:11719097-11721670 GCF_000956105.1 Propithecus coquereli | reverse complement strand
ACCACGCCCGGCCCCAGTTGCTCCTTATTCTCTTCAATACTCTTTTTCCAGTTAAACTGTTCTGATGGTGTATAATGGCATTGCATTGTGGTTTTAATTTTGCATTTCTGGATTAGTACTGAAATTGCTACCTTTGGATATGTGTGTTGCCTTTTTGGGTTTTCCCTTTTATGATATACTTTTCCATGTCATTTGTCAATTATTTATATTTAGTTATCTGAATTTTTCTTATTGATTTGTTAGAGTTCTTTATAAATTTTAGACATGAGTCTTTTGTAGGATATGAAGATTGCAAATATTTTCTGCCACTCCATGGGCTACCTCTCCATTTGGTCTAATTTAGCATTGTATTAGTTGGGATAAAGGCTATGCTGTAGTATAGCAATGAAGCATGCAAACAAGCAATCAAAAAACAAAATAAAACAAAACGCTAAAATAAGATGGATGTTTATTTGCAGTCCAGGCTGGTGTGGCTCTATTGCACAGAGCCATTTGGTGTGCAAGGTTACTTCCATCTTTTTGCTCCATAGTTGTGTCTTCACCAGTCTGGTTAAAGTTGGTTCTCCATCACATATGTGCCCAGTCCAAGGGAGGGAGAAAATGTGGAGAAACACAAGCTCAGGGTTTTTAAAGTCAAGAATTGGAAGTAGTCCACTGGCTTCTGCTCACAGGCCAGCAACCCCAAATTAGGCACATGTGCACAGCTAACTGCAACAGTGGCTGGGGAATGTACAATTTCCAGCTGAATGGTCATGTGCCCAGCTAAAATTCCATTGCTATGAGAGAAAGGAAGAATGGATTTTGGGGGGATAAGTATCAGGCGGCTATTGGCATCTATTTTAAGCAAGCCCTGTGATAAGTGGTTTGGGGAAAAGATAATCTAGTGGGAGATGTACATGATACCAGAGTGATTATGAAATAACCAATAAACAGAGGAATACATTACAGGGATGAAGGAATAATTTAAGTGGGAGATTTGAAAAGGCTTGGCAAAAGTAGTAGTTTTGGTGGATAGAGCAAGTACAGAATTTCAACCCCAACAACTTGCAGACTTGAATGTGAGAGAACCATTCAGCGAACTCGAAGCATTGTAAGGTGTTGGGGGTGAGGGTGGAAAACGAAGCTGGAAATGTGTATTGGAATCAGACTACAAGGAGACTTGACTATCATGCTTAGACAGTATGGGCTCTCTTCACCAGTCAGTGGCAAATAATTGAAGCCATTTGAAAACTCGTTTGTACAGTTTCAGTAAGAAGTACTGTCTATCTTAACTTCATTTTTACAAATAACTGTTTTATCCTCCACTTTTTCAATACACACTGAAGCAATCCAGTAGTATGTGGAAATCCAGGCTTAATATTTTTATTTCTTCAAGTAATTGAAATAAACTCGGTGTAATGCCATAGTTTTGTTCCAACTACCCCAGGGAATATTGGCGTGGAGGGAGGGGTGCCACAGGGTACAGCCAAGAAAATCTTCATGAGAACTAGAACGCCTCATGAAAACGAGTACTTATGAAGATGTAAATAATCTCAAATGAAATTGGACTCTGATGTGATATTTTGATCTGTAGTTAAAGGCTTATTAAGATTTTCATAAACTTAAACTTATCTTTGCAGTAAATTATCAAGGAGTGTAATTAGAGTCACATCCTTCCTACGTCTGTGGGGGAAATTCCCATCACCATTGATGAGAATTGTGCATAAAGATCATGGGAAGCGCATGGCCCTGGGGTTTCCTCTAAAACAGCCTGTAGGATTTGTTATGGTTGCTTTAATGCGCTGGTCCTTGGAGACACTAATTTCAGTTCTGTCTCTACCTTTTACATGCTGAAAATAACAAAAGTTGGGGGTGGGTGCCCCAGGAGATGGAGATATATTTTCCTTTTTTCTTCTTTATCTATGATTGATTTATTATCAAAGAGGAAACTTCTTGCTCTAGGAATGCCAAGTCATTAAACAACAAAAAAATGAATCCAACTATTGGAAGGGAAAAAAAAAAATGCTGCCCTATGTTCACTAAGTGACTAACTTCTTCTCTGGAAGTTAGACTTTCTTTGGGAACTAAGGTCATTTCCTTAAGCCACTGGGACACTGCCGGTTCTGAGATACAATTACGTATCAGAACACTTGGCAAGGGATATTCAGAAATGGCTATGTGCAGGGGCAACAGGACTGTTACTTAGAGTCTTGAACTAAGTGGCAGATAAAGAGGAATTGCAGAATAAAATTCTGGTCTTCAGGTAAAGGAAAGCAGGGAAAAATGATAGTTCCAAGGACAAATAGTGTTCTATTTCCTCACCTAAGTTCTCAGCAAAGCTACATGTGCAACAGTTCCGGATCTTCCGCTTTCTTCCCAGGCCTGCTTAGTAACTAGGGGTAGGTTTTGACTTTATTTTGAGATGGAAGTGGCTCTTCTGTCATTCTGGCATGGGATCCAGTTTTTCTCACCTGATACTTTCCATCTCTGATTACGGAGGAGCAGAATCGGCACGTACCCCGGCTATCAATTTCTATTCCTCTTTGGGGAAAATAGACACATCTAGTTATTTTTGCCAGATGGTAAATGTCAGA
>NW_012140524.1:11717463-11718140 GCF_000956105.1 Propithecus coquereli | reverse complement strand
TGTAGTGGCTCGTGGGCTTTGGTAAGAATTTTGGTTTTCATTTTAAGAAAAATAAAAAGCCAAAGGAGGGTTTTAAGAAGAGGTGTGATGTAATTTAATTTATGATTTAAAGAAATATTGTGGCTGTTTAGGGTGGAAGTGGAGAACCTAAATCATGAGGGTAAAATAATATTTTAATATATATCAAAATCATACATATATATAGAGAGAGAGGGAAATGGAAAATGAGAGCATCAATCTTCTTATTTCCTAAAACTAAATTATATAGTACTCAAAATTGCTTACTGAATGAAATATATTTTAGCAAAAATAGGTCATAAAATCATTCTAATACTCTCTAAAACATTTGCAGTTTTGTAGAAATTATCGAAGGGGTCTTTTGTTTGATGTGGCTGTCGCTAGCTACATGAGGTGCCCATCTGAGTCATGATTTGACATAGGGAAGCCCCATCAAACGCTTCCATGGATTTGCCAGTTAAATTGATGGTCATTAGGTGCTCGGCACCCAGCATTCGGCTGCAGCTGGAAGGTGGCTGGGGGAACTGCCCTGCTCCACAGCTAGCTTTGCCCCTGGTGCCCCTGGTGCCCCTGGACTCAGAACTCCTGCATGTCAGCCCCACTATGTCCCAACATCACCTGCCCTGCAGCCTGTGTCACCTCCACAAACCTTGGGCTGC
>NW_012140524.1:11717083-11717413 GCF_000956105.1 Propithecus coquereli | reverse complement strand
AGTGCATTTTCCCAAGGTGCTCAATGTATTTTCCTAAGGTGAATACACCTAAGTAATTAACACATATTCAAGAAACAGAACATTAATAGAACCTCAGAAATTCCCTCATGTTGTCTTTCAGATACCACCATTTTTTCTCTAAGTATAAGTAATATCCTGACTTATAAACACCACAGAGTTGTATGGACTGGTTTTAAAGCTTTATAGAAATAGAATCATATAGATAGATTCTTTTTTTTTGAGACAGAGTCTTACTTACTCTGTTGTCCAGGCTAGAGTGAATGCTGTGGCGTCAGCCTAGCTCACAGCAACCTCAAACTCCTGGGCTCA
>NW_012140524.1:11685608-11703963 GCF_000956105.1 Propithecus coquereli | reverse complement strand
AAAATGAGAGCATCAATCTTCTTATTTCCTAAAACTAAATTATATAGTGCTCAAAATTGCTTACTGAATGAAATATATTTTAGCAAAAATAGGTCATAAAATCATTCTAATACTCTCTAAAACATTTGCAGCTTTGTAGAAATTATCGAAGGGGTCTTTTGTTTGATGTGGCTGTCGCTAGCTACATGAGGTGCCCATCTGAGTCCTAATGACCATCAATTTAACTGGCAAATCCATGGAAGCTTCCCATCAAACGCTTCCATGGATTTGCCAGTTAAATTGATGGTCGTTAGGTGCTCGGCACCCAGCATTCGGCTGCAGCTGGAAGGTGGCTGGGAGAACTGCCCTGCTCCACAGCTAGCTTTGCCCCTAGTGCCCCTGGACTCAGAACTCCTGCATGTCAGCCCCACTATGTCCCAACATCACCTGCCCTGCAGCCTGTGTCACCTCCACAAACCTTGGGCTGCTGCTGACAGCAGGCAGGTACCAGACCCATTCATATTGCTGGTGTGGCAGCTGCCTTCTGGGTCTGCTCAGCTGCCATGAGGCAGGGAGGTGGGAAGCCGCATCTGTTCCAGAACCGCGAGGAGGTCTGATAGCCACCGCTGTAGTTGCTGTTGGGCTAAGTGTTATTAAGATAGATTTCCTTTAGCAACATATAAGAAATGTTTTGATATTCTAACAGTTGCCCTTCATATCTATTGGATGATGAACAGCCCTGCTTGGACACTGAAGAAAGTGCTGGGGTGGAGAGAATTGGTCAAACTCTGGATATATTTTGAAGGCAGAGCCAAGAGATGTTGCTAACGGAAGGCACGTAAGGTATGGAAGAGGCATCAAGGATGACTTGCTGGTGTTGGCCTGAGTGACTGGTAGAAAGTCTGGGCGGAGGGGCAGGCTTTGTGAGTAGGAATGAAGCATTTGGTTTTAGACACAGTAAGTTTTAACTGCTTTTTCGATATCCAAGTGGAGCTTCAAGTACCTGTTTGATCTATGAGTCTGGAGTTCAAAGGAATGGTTAGAACTTTTCCAGGAATGATTAACTCAATAACCTGATAAACAATTTCCATTCACCTGGTTAGAATCATGAGTCTTTTGTTTAAGATAAGATTTGAACATATTTATGAATGCCTGTCTATTTTAATGTCCATAAATAGAATAAAATAAATACAAACCCAAAAATCTACGTGAAAGTTTACACAATAGCCCAGCTTTCTGATGTTTAGCCATATGAAATATTAAGAATAAAGCCATACATAGCTTAGTAACCTGGTACTTCTCTACTCGTTCATTGATTGCTTAAAGAGGCAGGAGCTAAAAATGGTTAAATCAAGATTTGATGGAAAATCTCATATTAGAAAATGAGATAAATGCTAAATCTATATGTGCCAGGCCTGAATTCAAATATTAATGGGAAAGGATTATAGTTTTTAGACAGTGGGAGGTGGGATATTCAAAGAAAAAAAGCTTATAGGATTTTCATATTTCAGGCTGAAAAACCAAGGGGACATTTTAAAGCCTTATATAAAATCAAAACAAAGAAAAAAAAGATAGTTCTCTTGGTGCAATAGATCTCAGAAAGAGGAATCTCAGAGGTGAGTGGCATCATTGTTTGACATCTCTTTCACATGCCTCTAAAAATGTTTTTTCTTGAGTTTTAACTTGGGATGATTTTGTGAAAGAGGAATCACAAAACTACAGTGAGTACAAAGGAAATGTTTCAATAAAATATTCAATATAGTATTTCTTTGTGGGGACTCCTAAGAAGTGAGAAGTTGAAGGAGGTGACTGTCACTGTTGGGAACCCAGTCCTAAATGAGATAGGACTTAGCTTTCGTCCAAAGACTCCTTGTCCAGTTCTGCTCAACAGGCTGCATATGGAGGACCAGGGAACCTCTGTAAGTCATTATGAAGGACCAAGTGAATGAACTGAATCCAATTAGAAATACATTGACCTAAGCAGGTTTCTTCTGAGGCTTCCTACAAGGTGCGGTATCATAGAAAAAGGAGAGGTTTGATATGCAAAAGGTGTTAATATGATTTTGGTTTTCCCTCCTATTCTATTTGCATTTCTAGAGAGTAAACAGTAGAAACAGAGAGATCTCCAGTTTCACTAACTAACCATTTCAAACAGACTCATTCCTTGGCCAAATTTTGTATTAAATGTCTATTACTATTAATGTAATTCTTGTGGTTCAAATGGAAATAAATGAACACACACCACTTCCTATGCATAATTTAAGCATATTACTGAAAGTTCTGCATGTATAAAACAAGTATAAGCCACGAATCCTTCACTTTGTGTGTTATTGTTTATTACTATAGAAAGTGCTGTTGCTTGAATATGAATATCATTTAGTGTAATAAAATATAGAAGGACAAATTTTTGTGTTCCAGCTCTGGTTTGGTCTGACAGTGTCAGGCATAAACCATCAAAACTTGATAAAAGACTGTCTTGGAGTATCTTGCTGTCATGACTCTGATGTGTTTTGATTTCCTTCTGGAGTCATAAATTGCACCTTGGGCACAATAAGGGAAGAGTTGTTCCTTCGGATAGAGTTATTCCTCCTCATGGAATTGTTTCGTCGCATGGAATTGCGCTTCCTCAGAGAATTTTGATGGGACAGTTCACTCTTTTGGAGGGTCTGAATAAGGATGGAAGGCTTCTCATCCAGCTCTCGGGCACTGCACCGAGGAGCAGCTACTTTAACAGTGTTGCCAAATTTGGAGTAATCCACCGAATACACTCCTTCCTCCTCGGTCACGATAGACACAAAGCGGTGGCCCCACTGGATCTCCTCAGCAATGTAGGAGGTTCGTGCTTGTGTGGTGATGCCAGTAGTTTCAACCACTCCTTCCAGGATGACTATGACCTCCAGGTCTTGGTTGGCCAGATCAGTTGCTGAAATATCATACAGGGGGCTGCGCTTGTCAATCACATGGCAGATGATCAAAGGGGCCACCAGAAAAATGTTATTGCTCTCAATGGGGTTATCGACAGGGATATCCAGTTGGTGAATAGGCACCACCTCCCCTTCAGGTGTAGTTGTTTTCTTGACCACCTGGATGCGCACTGAGGCACTAATGATCATGCTTTTCCTCAGGTCACCCACTCGGAACATGAAGCACAGCTTGCCATTTCGGACGGCAATCACAGCATGGCGGCTGAAAATCAAAGTTTCTGCCCTTCTATGAGCCTGAGCTGTTTTCATGAAAATGCAACCTAACATGACCGCATTGATGATCAAACCCACAATGTTCTGGAGAATCAAAACTGTGATGGCCAGAGGGCATTCCTCTGTCATCATTCTCCCTCCAAATCCAATGGTCACTTGAACCTCAATGGAGAAGAGAAAAGCAGAGGTGAAAGACCTGGAAGGAGTGATATCAGAAAACAACACCATCAGGTCAAATTGTGAATAATGAAATAACATGCCAAGCTGAACTTTCCATTTTCTTCCTCTAAAGGTTATGAAATGCTTTGGGACAGACTAGCTAACTTAACTTGGAACTCCCTCTCTTTCTCTCCCTCTCTTGCTCTCTCTTCTGCATGCACCTACCTCCAGACTTCTGGGATACAATTCTATTAATGTTGTCTAGGTCATGGGCCTAATTGTGTGAAAGCCTTCATACAATAAATATACATATTTATATTTTTAGATATACTTTGCCCAATACTTTACTTTCACAAAGGCATAATTTATTTAGTAAAACTCTCTAACAAGTAGACGTTTCTTATTTATTGCATATCTATGTTTAAGAGACTTGAGTCATAAGGAAGGTACTGAGTAATGAGTGAACTTTTCATTATTTATAATCTCTGAAATCATATACATTAGCCAAAACTTATTTTGCACCTTATATAGAGAAAGCAGAGTGCTAGAAAGTGGTACAAAACACATCATTCCAAAATACTAGTGTTTTTAATTAAAAAATAATGTTTTTCCACTTGAAAAGAACTGTTTCTTATCTCATTTTGTTCTCTAAGTGATCAAGAGAATATGGGAAGGAAGAATTAGAGGCAGAGGTTAGTAAATGACTCCGTCATGATCATGTACAGGCACACCTTGCTTTATTGCACTTCACAGATACTGTGTTTTTTTACAAATTGAAGATGTATGGCAACCTGCATCCAGCAAGTCTATGAGTTCCATTTTTCCAAGAGCTCACCTTTGTGTCTCTGTGTCACATTTTGGTAATTCTCACAATACTTCAAACTATTTCATTATTATATCTGTTATTGTGATCTGATCTTTGGTGTTACTATGGTAATTGGTTTGGGGCACCAGGAACCATGCCCATATAAGACAGCGATCTTAATCAATAAATGTCGTGTGTTCTCACTGCTCCACACACCAGCTATTCCCCGTCTCTCTTTCTCTTAGTTTGGGCCTCCCTCTTTCCTAAGACACAACAATATTGAAATTAGGCCAATTAATAACCTACCATGATTTCCAAGTGTTCAAGTGAAAGGAGAAGTCACACTTCTCTCACTTTAAATCAAAAGCTAGAGATGATTAAGCTTAGTGAGGAACGCACGTTCAAAGCCAAGACAGGCTGAAAGCTAGGCCTCTTGCACCAAATGATTAGCCAACTTGTGAACGCAAAAAAAAAAAAAAAAAATTCTGGAAGAAAATTAAAAGTGCTATTCAGGGAACACACAAATGATAAGAAAGCAAAACAGCCTTATTGCTGATATGGAAAAAGTTTGAGTGCTCTGGATAGAAGACCAAACCAGCTACAACATTCCTTTTAGCCAAAGCCTAATCCAGAGCAAGAATGTCTCTTCAGTTTTATGAAGGCTGAGAAAGGGGAGAAAGCTGCAGAAGAAAAGTTTGAAGCTAGCAAACATTGCTTCATGAGGTTTAAGGAAAGAAGCTTCCCTCCATAACATAAAAGTGCAAAATCAAGCTGCAAGTGCTGATGTAGAAGCTACAGCAAGTGATTCAGAAGACTCAGCTAAAATATAATATTGATGAAAGTGGCTACACTAAACAACAGATTTTCAATGCAGATGAAACAGTTTTCTATTAGAAGAAGATGTTATCTAGGACTTACATAGTTAGAGAAAAAAAGTCAATGTTTGGCTTTACAGCTCCAAAGGACAGGCTGACTTTTGTTAGGGTCAAATGCAGCTGGTGAGTTTAAGTTGATGTCATTGCTCATTTACTGTTTTGAAAATCCGAGGGCCCTTGAGAATAATATACTAAACCAACTCTGCCTGTCCTTTATAAATAGAACAACAATGCCTGGATGGTAGCACATCTGTTTTCTATCATAGTTTACTGTATATTTTAAATCCACCGTTGAGACTTACTGCTTGGAAAAGAAGGGATTCCTTTCAAAATCTTACTGTTCGTTGACAATGCGCCTAGTCACCCAAGAGCTTTGATGGAGATGTACAAGGAGGTGAATGTTGTTTTCATGCTTTCTGACACAACATCCATACTATGGTCCATGGATCAAGAAGTCATTTTGACTTTCAAGTCTTAATATTTAAGAAATACATTTCGTAAGGCTATAGGTGCCATAGATAGATAGTGCTTCCTCTGATGGATCTGGGCAAAGTAAATTGAAAACGTTTTGGAAAGAATTTACCATGTCAGTCAGATGCCATTAAGAACATTCATGATTTATGGGAGGAAGTTAAATATCAACATTAACAGGAGTTTGGAAGAAGTTGACTCCAACCTCATGGATGACTTTGGGCTGTTCAAGACTTCAGTAGAGGAAGGAATTGTGGATGCAGAAATAGTAAGAGAACTAGAATTAGCAGTGGAGCCTGAAGATATGACTGAATTGTTGCAATCTCATGATAAAACTTGAACAGATGAAGAGTTGCTTCTTGTAGATGAGCAAAGAAAGTGGATTCTTGAGATGGAATCTACTCCTGGTGAGGATACGATTAACATTGTTGAAATGACAACAAAGGATTTAGAATATAAATAAACTTAGTTGATATAGCAGTAGCAGTAGCAGTAGGCCCTGAGAGGATTGATTCCAATTTTGAAAGAAGTTCTACTGTTTTGACTGTGGGTAAAATGCTATCAAACAGCATTGTGTGCCACAGAGAAATCTCTCATGAAAGGAAGTGTCAATCAATATGGCAAACTTCATTGTTGTCTTATTTTAAGAAATTGCCACAGCCACTCCAGCCTTCAGTAACGACCGCCCTGATCAGTCAGTAGCCATCAACATCCCCTCCACCAGCAAAAAGATTATGACTTACTAAAGGCTCAGATAATTATCATTTTTTAGCATTAAATTATGTTTTAAATTAAGTTATATATATTTTTAGACATAATGCTATTGCACACTTAATAAACTACAGTATAATGTAAACATAACTTTTATATGCACTGGGAAACAAAAAAATTTGGGTGACTCATTTTATTATGGGGATCTGGAATCAAAACTGCAATAGCTCAAGATATACCTGTAATTGATATGAACTTGAATCCTCTCAATTTGGCCTAGTCCTCTGAATGAAGCAAACGAAGGGGGCCAATAAGTGTCAGGATTTTGTTGGGAAGCTTTGTCAAATTGCACATATCTGAGTAAATTATTCCATATCTGAGTAAACAGCCATTGATTTGGTAGGTTCAGGGTGGACCTGGCTAAGACACTTTTGAAAAGCTCTCAGGTGATTCTGATTTATCCCCCTGGTTGACAAGTATAACATTTGGTTATTATTAATTTATTCACTTAGCTACCTATCCAGTGCTGCCATGGCTTCTTCATAGAAACAGTCTTTGCCCCCATCCTCTATTTCCGACTTATCTAATTTTATAGAAGACAAGCCCTGCATCAGCCATCTGTCAAGGTATTATCTATTTATTAATGCCACGGGCAACGAGCAAGTGAAGTGTTTAAACATTTGAGTAGTTGGTATACACAATGCACTTTGGCAGGAAACCATGAGGGGTAAGCAAGAATACACAAATTACTCTTTTGATTAGCTTTTAAGTGGAGTATGAAAGTTGCCTTTTTTCTCTTTTGTTACTAAAATGATTCATGGAAAACTACAGCAATTGCTTTTTGCACTAAAGACACACAGCAAGATATATGGTGTGGTCCAAAAACATGGCAAAGAGTAGGAATAGACCCTGGAGGATGTGCACGGATACAACATTGATTTCTGATAATGCCTCCATACTTCAGGGAGCAATGTGCTGATGAATATCTCAAATGTTTTGTTTTAATGGCTTGAGAGACTATTCATGTGTCATATTTTGTACAGTGTTTATGAAAGAATTTAATTCTAACCATTATAAATGGTGCAAGACCCAGCCTTTTATTGACACCTGCCATGCTAAACAATCTCAAGAGACAGAAGTGTTTAGCTGCTCCTTTGTTCCGTTACAGAGAAAGCTATGCTGAATAATAATGAGAAAGAGGAAATATGTTGGGCTATTTTCTGACTCATTAAAAAATCATCTACACGAAGGAGAAAGTGAGTCACCCTAAAATGCAAATGGTCAAACATGATTTGGAAATACTGCTGAATATACATTTTAAAAAGTTGTTTCCAATTTTGATGATACGAACTTGATATGATATTGAACTTATGAAGGGGAAGGACATGCAAAGAATTAGAATTATTATTAGTTGTCTTTTAAATTTCCATTAGGAGGGAATAAGGATTTTTCTGTTTCTATATTTTAATGAAACATTTTTTTATTACATACGGTTTGTTATGATTAAACTATGTTGAGATTACAGTATAAATAGAACCATAACATTAAAATAAAATCAGTAAGAATAGAACAACCTTAAAAGATGTCAAATAATTTTAAGTAAGAAGTGCAATTTAAAATGCTAAAATTGTTATGCTGATAAAATCAACTTTGTCCCATTGTATTTTTGACACCACATCTCACAGCTGTCTTAATGTTCACACCAACAGGAATGTATCAGAGAAATGAATATGCTTCAGAACACATCTTATTTGAAAACTACAAGGTGCTAGTAAATAGCTTTTAATAACCAGTGCATTCTATAAAATTCCTTCAAAAAAACTATTAAAGTATATCACTTTTGATGATATGTATTTAATAAATTGCTCAATAACTTCTTATTCACAAAAATATATTTGTCTTGTGAATAAAATCTATCATTTATTAATATTTTCAAGGTTTATTGCCATTTCGTCTTTTTATCAGTATGTACTATATCATTTTGTAGATTTATTAAAAATTTAATTTGATATGAAAATGATTCACCAATCAGTGCCAATAGATTTCTTAAAGAGAAATAGTATAGATAATATTTGAACTTCAAATATCTATTAAACATTTCTGTAGCTATTTTAAGTATTTTGTTTCTTTTATATCTGGTGTACTGATGATCACCATGTTTTTCACCTACATTTTCTTTGAGACAAAAGTTTGAGAAAAGAAAATAATATCTACTCAATGGTGAAAACAAGAGATCAATTCAATATAGTTCTGCTCCTCAAAATTCGACCTGAAATCTGTGGTGTGTGATCTCTGCACACTAATGCTGCCTTCTCCCTTGAAGGGCTGACATTGCAGTTGCTTAGCAAATGGAAGAGTGGGCAAGTTCACAGTCTGGGATCTGCTGCTTGCAGTGATATGCTAGCTTCATAAGATTTCAGGGTCACTAAAGGTCTTATTCTTTACAGTTTCCTGGCAGTATGGTGATTTTTCAAGTTTCTTTGCTTTGCACATTTTGTAACTTTAGAATGTTATTCAGAACATGTTCTGGAGAATTTTCCAGTATTATTCCACTATTGTTTCACTTCAGAGCAAATATTTTTGCAATTGATATAAATTATCTGTCTTCCCAAAAAACAACTTAAGAAACAAATCACCTCAACTAAATATTCTTAGGGCATGTGACAGTATGTCAAGGGAATCACTGAAATCAAATTCATTTTACCTATCTTCGAAATACTTACAATATAAAAGAAAGAAGCCAAAGTTAGGTCACCTAAGAACTGTCTGTTCCTATTCTATTAAAACTCTGAAAGACTACGACATTAAGTTGCTTCCACACAATCCCTTCCACAAAAATTTTGGACCAATTTCCATTAAAAATTAGTACTTTCTAGTTCTGAATCTTAGCATAACTTTTAACTTCTGAATCCAAAAAAATCAGCTAT
The DNA here is from genome assembly GCF_000956105.1 of Propithecus coquereli. Lineage (NCBI taxonomy): Eukaryota > Metazoa > Chordata > Mammalia > Primates > Indriidae > Propithecus > Propithecus coquereli. The sequence goes on along the minus strand of NW_012140524.1, from coordinate 11,694,839 downwards.
GTTAAGATAATCTTGACAAAGACGGGCAAATATTTATTTGTCATTTCATTTTTAGTAGATTTTTAATCTAGGACACTTCCCCCCACCCCGTGTCTTCCCATTTTTCTTATTATTTCTGAAAATGTCATGGGCGAATGAAGTCTTGGAAAAATATCACTAGCATTTGCACAATATTTTTTATTGATCAGAGATATTTACTTGTGGACACTGGAACTATGGACAGCAGCTTTTTCACACAGAAAACTGTGTGCTTTTTTGGAGTAAGTCGCTCTGGAGTCCTTTGAACTACAATCTTTTAATAAGTGGTATAATATTTTCAAGGCTTAGCCCAAAGGACTGAAGCTCCACATTTTCAGACTCTTAATCCATAAAGCCTCCCTTAAAAAGATGTTTAACGTATTAGGTTTTGTGCTTTATTTTGCTTTTTTATTTCTGAACGTTCTAAAACAAATCCTTTATTTCACTTTCAACAAAATAAACAGAATGATAAGAGAAAGGGCATTTTGATATTTTTTCTATACTGTTTTCAACTTCTGTCTCATCCCACTGCATTCTTACCTGACATTAGTCACACACACAGTGGAATCCAAAGCACTTTTCTCCATTCCACTTTTCTCCATGTAAGCATAGATGTCCCCGTGGGCAAAGGCCACCAGCCACCACATGATAGCGAAGAGCAGCCAACTGCAGAGGAAGGACATGGTAAAGATGACCAGCGTGTGGCGCCATTTCAGGTCCACCAAGGTGGTGAAGATGTCCTGCAGGAAGCGTCCTTGCTCACGGATGTTCTTGTGTGCCAGGTTGCAAGCCCCGCTCTTGGCGATGAAGCGGGCTTTGGGGAGGCGGTCTCGAATGCGCGGCTTGCGCAGGTTCTCCGCCGCGATGCGAGCCAGCACATACTCCTCGGGGATGATGCTCTTTCTGGCCAACATCGTCCTGTCACCATAGCCAGCCTATGCACCTGCCTCGGATCTGGCTCTCCTTGCAGTCCTGCACAGGTGAAACCTTGATTAAAAAACTTAAACAAACTCCATATCCTCACCTATTAGTCCTTGTATTGAGGGATATGTCTACACATCTGACCTGTTAAAATCAAAGGTTTGATTTTATTAACCCAAACATGAATCTAGTTTGTGCTTGAGTTCTGGGATCTCAGAGAAATTACTTGGTCTGAATCAGAACTGTTTCAATTCTTCTTATCATTCTGGACACATACGGGCATAGCCTTAGTTAAACAAAACCAATAGCCTCCTGTAAACAGCAGGCTCAGAGAGAATTCTCTGCCATTAACCGCGTCTGTAGATTAATGCAAGGATACAAGCACGTGGCTTCGATTATGAAAATCAAGGCCAGCTCGATCGACTCATTCAAGTATTTCGATGATGTAGCATTATAAAAGAGGAGAAATTCTTCCTCCCTTATTTTTAGAAGTAAGCAAAGGTAAGGCCGTGGCCCTTTGCGCAGTATAAATAACATGTTCAGTGTAATCTGACAAAATAATGATAAGCGATGTGCTATGGAACTTAAAAATTATGAAGCATCATTATTTTAAATTTGAAGGAAGTATGAGATGCATTTTAAAAAACTGACAAAAAAGTTTCCTATGGAACTCATAATATTATAAATTGAAAACTTTTTTTTTTTTTTTTTTACAACGAAGGGATCAAACGTACAAGCTGCAGGAAAAACCCGGACAACAGCCTGCGGGTTGCGGTAGAGTTAAGTAGGCAGTGTGCCCCGAAAAGTCCATCCAGCGCTGTAAAGCGCTACTATGTTTTGCATTTTAAATCATTTGCGGGGACGCGGACAGCCTCCCCCTCCCCTCCCCGGGAGGAGCGTTGAAACTTACAGACTCCGGGCAGCGGGCGCGGCGGCACCTCCTCGCACTCCCCGGCCGCCCGCCGGCAGGTCGCTCGCTCCGCCATCCCCGCGCGCCGGAGCGGGGGCCGCCAAGGCCGGCGGGACAGATCCGGGGGCTGCTTGTCCTAGGGGAGAGTTAAAATAATAAAAGGTGCAATTGAATCTAAACGCGGGGTGGGCTGGAGGAAGGGGGATGGGTGGAGATCTTCCCCTCCCCCTGCTCGGCTCGACTCCCTTGGCCGCGGCCGTGGGCGGAGGAGGGGCTGGGGACGGGGGCGGGGGATGCGCCGCAAATCCGCCTCCCAGTTTGGGCTTTGACGCGCGTCGGACCTCGGAGGCCGCGGATATCGCGGGGTGGGGGCCAGAGGGGAGGGGGCGCAGGCCGGAGGGAGGGGCGACCGGCGAGGGCGGGACCGAGAGCCAGCTCTTTCCCAGTAGCCGCGACCCCCCTGCTGCCCGCGTGCCACACAAGTCTTAAAAAGGCTCTCTGCTCGGGGGAGAGAACTTTCAGAGTCCAAGTTCACTGACGTAAGAGATTTATTTTTTATTTTTATTTTATTTTGTAACGTGGCTAGATAACTCGGCTACTTCGGATTGAATAAAACCAGATATAGAGGTCAGAAAATATTCTTCCCAGGCGTTCAAGCTGTGCGCATAAACAATTTCATTTACATTAAATTTCCGTCTAGTGGGGACGATACAGGTGGAAGATGTTCTAAAACTCACTCTAGTAAACCGTGTCTTCACCAGCCAAAGAGAATTCTCGGGAAATTAAACACACAAACACAAACACATACACACACACCCCAAAACAAGGACACCCCCCAAAAAAAAGAAAAGAAAGAAAGATGAAAGAAAGGAAGAAAGGAAGAAGAAAGAAAGAGAGAAAGAAAGGAAGAAGAAAGAGAAGAAAGGAAAGAGAGAGAGAGAAAGAAAAAAAAAAGAAAGAAAAGAAAGAACGAAAAAAAAAGAAACCACTCGCAGTCTCTTCCAATGAAGAAATTTTACCCCAAACAGGGACCGCTGTCAACACTTTACCACTGAAATGATCATTCGGTCTTCAGTAATGTGTTGCTTTCTGAAATGTTGCAGCTTCTCCCTCTTGTCTAGATTGTCTGAATGATAAAACAGTAATTGCGCACGAGAAAGGCCGTACGAATACAGTAAATATCTATAGCTTTTTGAAAAGGAGCCAGCAAAGACAAATGTGCTTTCTCCCACAGGTCAAGCCTCCTGATTTTGGCACTTGCGTTAATGGAAACTTTAATTCTTGGAAATTTCATCTATTTTCCAAGACTCTCAGGGTCTAAAGTGTATGGAGCATAAACAATGTGTTCATTTAATTACCAAAAGACCTAAAATTAGCCTTTAATGAAGGCAAATGAAGAACAATTTTTTCCCCTTGTGGTTAGATCTGCGTAACCCCTTCAAGCCTGCGGATGCTAGTGTTAGCATAGTTCTCCTCTCTATTGGCATTAATGCTGCAGTAATTTACGTTGTAGTTTCACCGCAAGCGTGGAGGGTCAATTTGTATCGTCAGTCCCCTTCACTGTTCATTCTATTTTACAATTGCGTTTGGTGTACAAATTATTATTTATTATTTTAGCTTGGGGAACATTCATTGAACACTTATTTTGTGAATTTTTGGGGGGTTTATATATCTACAGATGTATAAATATATCATAGTTGCTGCTATTAAGACACAGGTGCAGAGACAACAGGTTGATGTAATAAACTCTAATGCAGCAAGGATGTGGTTAGGTGGGAGAGGAAATACAACAAAGTGCCGTGGGAAATCACACGAGAGGTATTTAACATCAGGAGGCTAAGGAAAGCTTCATGGATTATTTGGCATCTGATCTTATCTTCGAAAGATTAGATGTATTTGGGGTATACAGTAAAGCAGAGAAAAGACATTTCACAGAGAGGGAACAGCATGAACAAAGTCATGGAGTATTGATAAGAGTGGGCCGTGTTTTAGGAACAGAAGCTAATTTGATCAGCATTGTAGTACAGTCGCCAAGATAGCAGGATTGGACAGTTGAGTCCAAAGCTCCCTGGGCAGCCTCTTTCACCATGATTCTCAACACTTAATGAGTTATTGCTGCACTTGTCCTCCCATTCCTGTCCCCCCTCCCTTAAAGTGAGGACTGCTAGAAGAGAGGGCTGTGACTTGTTCATCTCTGTAGCAAGCCTCTAGCACAGTTCAAATTATAGAGGTGCTCAAAAATAGTTTTGAATCAATGAGTGAAAAACATGAGGTTGATAAAGCACGTTGGGGCCTTGGAAAAAATGCATAGATAGCCTTAAATGCTCAACAAAGGAGTCTGGATAGTCTTCATCAGGTAGTGGTGAGCTGTGGAAAGATTTTCATCAGAGAACAACGCAATAAGAGCCTGTTTTAGGAGGGTTGATCAGCAAGCAGAAGATACAATGGCTTTAGGATTGCATTTCTAAGTAGAGTTCCTTTGGGCTCCAAAATTCTGTGTTTCCCCAGGAGGGAAACGCTGGAAGCTATTACATCGATTAGAGAAGGAATGAGGTCTGGGGCTAACAGGTAATGTCAGTGGGCAATATACAAATACATATGGAAGGAATATTATACATAGTCAATACTGCGAGAGGGATAGGTCAGAGGCGACTGTGATATTTACGGTAGTGACACAGAAATAATAAGAAAATTGGAATGAAAAGAGATGAATTGTTGAGGAGAATTTATGGGAAGATTTGCAACAAATAAATCCATATCTGAATTCTCTGAAAATACTATTCTTTTGCTATGACATCAATTTCAGACTCAATTTTTTTCCAGTGAGATATATTCTTCCAAATATGCAATCTTAAGTCAAGTTTTGATTTGCTTTGATGACAAGCTATGTCATATTTTTATTAGTCGATAATTTAAATTGATAAATAATAAGGGTACATCATGAAGGTCAAATTTGAAGGAATTAGTAAGTACATTTTTGACAATAGTATGCCTAACTGGTAGCCGTTTAGAAAAAAGGTGAAAAATGTTTACCATAAAAATATTACAGATTTTTTTTCTTTTCTCTTTCTATTCACTTCCAGACATTTTTTCCTTAAAGAGTGTATGTCTTTTTTCTTTAACTAGTTTTTCTCCAACGAGTGGCAGCTGTGTGAGAGCACTTTGCAAGTTAGCACCACACACCCAGGGTCTCAAATTGTTCTCGGTGGTAGGCACTCAATAAATACTTGTTGAATGAAGAAAAGAAGGAATAGTGCTTGAAAGATGGTGTTTCTCTCTTTCCTGTATTTGTTCTCTCTTCTCTCTTCCCTTCATGGTTTTGTGGCTGTTTCTCAGAACCCACATAGGAAATCTGAAGTTTGGCATTCTCTTTGAAGTCTATGGCTGTACCTGTCTGTAAAGATTTCCTTACTCTCTCTTCTCTACCTTTCTGTTTTTCTCCTTTCAAATATTCTCATTTCTCCCGTCCTCAGCAACATCCTAACCACTCCAACTCCTCAATACTTAAACTTGCTAGCATTTGCTGGCTCTTTTTCTCTTTACAACTCAATTTTGTGCTTAACGGAGATATACCTCTTGCTCTGTTCCCTTTAAGTCTTTCTGGACACGCAGTAGCTACTCAGTAAATAATTATTATTGACAGATCTCTAGCTCCCCTCTTTTGATCTTCTACTTCTCATATTATGGTCCACATAGTGGACATTTAAATTTACCTTGGATGAGAAATTAGCAAAGGAAATTAATTAATTTTTCAAGAACACATTTACTACTTAAGGCTTATTTTATTGACCTACTTATTTGATCACTATTTTTCTGAAGTCCACTAAAAGTTGCAACTATATCCTTAACTTCAATAATTTTCCTAATTTTTCTTTCAGGAGTAAAGACTAATTTGTGCACTACACCTAGAGGAGACCAGTAATAAGTTTGGAACAGAGCTAACTTTATTTAAATATTATGATTTTCATGAAGACTCAGGAATCCTTTTAGAATCTGCTCATGTTGCATACCAAAGAAATGTATACAGTTGAGAAGCATTTCGGGATTATTTATTCACTTGTAAGTATGCATCTAGCAGATTCCTTTTAGTCCCTATGGGCGTTTTATTTGAGTTTCTGAAATTCTCATTCTCTTAAGAAAAAAAGCTTGTCAGATGTCTTCAGACAAGTGGAGAAAGTATTGGGCTCATGCTTTTCCGAGTTGTCTGTTGCTTTGATTACCGAATACAAATCAATGAAGTCCTTGACAGTGCCCTGAGATGAAGGGTGTCCTTGTATTTGATGACTTTGCCTTTGACTTGACTTGTGAATTTTGAACTCTTGGATTTCCTGAGACACAATTGACTTAAGAATTTGGAGTGTCTTCAAAATGACAATGGAAATAATTCATGTTAGCAGCCCAAATAATGGTTTGTCTATTTGCTTAGTATACTCCTTTATTAGTGTCCTCATATAAACCACTTTGGAACATATTGCTTTTGAATCAGCTTAATAAAATTGTTACATAAACTAGTAATCAAAACAGCATGTTATAGACTCACTTTTTTGGAGTTATCATGAAATTGGAATAACAGTAGAACTCTTCTTAGTTATCTGTTCCAGTGAATTCAGAGAACATTTCTTTTTGAGATATATACTTATTTATGTGAAGAAAAACATCACTCTCTTTTAAATTGGGTCACCCCATTTTGTTCTTTGCATGTTCAACTCCTCAAATTTAAGCCAGCCCTTAGGTGTGAATCAGTAAGGTCAGGAAGGGGCATTAATACAATAACAATCACTACCCTTCTATTTGCATCTAGGTGAACAAAACCAAATCCCAGCTCCAAGGCATTCTTGGGGAGGAAGCTGTTAGCAAACAAGTAGATAAGATATTATACATTATATAATTATCAATAGTGTTAAAATTTTTAAAGGAAAATAAAGCAGGATAAAGATTGGAAGTAACTAGGGCCAGAGATGGCAATTTCAGACATAGTTCAGAAAAGGCCTCTTTAAGATGGTGAAATCTGGATAAAGAATCAGCCAGGTCATCAACTGGGGAAAGTGCTTCAGGCAGCCCAAGAGCAAGTGCAAAGGCTTTGAGGCAGGAAATAGCCTGATGTATGTGAAGGACAGTAACAAGATCAGTACAGCAGATGAGGAAGAGGAAAGACAGAAGAGGCAGGAAAAGTGGGAAGTGCATTCACTGATCCATCATCTCTCTCCATTTACCCAATGAATAAATATTGGGAGTCGGCCAGGCACTAGGCTATGAAATCATTGACCTAATCCTTGAGACAGCTGCATGAGAACTAGGTTATTAGTATTTTCCTCATTTTACATGTAAGTTGATTCAACTGGAGCAAAATGGCTAATCTAAACTCACCTACCTGCTAGGTGGAAAGCTCTGACGAACTCAGAACATGACCCCAAATCATATGCTTTTCCCACTAGACAATATCTATCTCAAAGACAACGTTGTCCATCCATGGTCCAGCTGCATCAGAAATGCCTGGCAATATTATTTTATGCTCCTTCAGGATTTTGTGGAGCAAGGATAGAATAAGATATGAAATACTTGGCCCAGAAATTAAAATATCTCTAATAAGGCATAAATACTTCCAATAAAGTAAAGCACACTTAAAAGTTACCCTGGAAATTCTCTCGCCCGCTCAGGTATCAGAACCTCTTAGAATTCTTATGAGGGCAAGACAAGATGATATAGAGTGTTTGGAATAGTTCCTCGCCTGTGATGTGTACCTAATAATGTCAGCTGTTATTAACATATGGGGGCTGGTTTTGGTTTGGTGATGCTCAAAAAGGTCTCAGAGCACAGTGTGGGGTAGAAAAGGGGGAGATATAGCCCACAGATTTGTTTTATCACTTTATAGACTTGTGTATTATTTTTGAAGTCTTACCAACCTTCAGAGTGCTAACTCACCAATACTTGAACTGGCATCTCTTCAACTCTTGAATTTAATGAAGACACCGAGGATTGAAAGGAAGCCAACCAAGGTATGGGTAATAAAACAAGGGCTCAGAAATTAACACATCTGTTTTACTGTAACAGAGTCTCCAAGACAAAAGTAGTTCCTTCAATCAAGGAAAGAGTACCTGTCATGATTATTTTCTACTGGTAGGCTACAAAATGCTAGTTATAAATAAAGCTGGTAGGGCCTCTCCCAAGAGAAGATGAGGTATGGTGGCTGTCACTGTTGATTTTTTTTTTCAGGGCCTGAAATTGTACCCTGATATTCTCATGCCAAAGAAAGGCAAGTTCGAGTGAGCCTGGTATCTGTCCTGCTATAGGAACTCTTCATGGGGTTTCTGAAGCTCTTAGGGAAAAAGCTATTTCCAAGGATGTCCTGATCCATTGCTATGCTTTCACGTCACTACGTTTTGCAAAATCAGTGACTCATGCAATGCTTGGAAAGAGAAAACCTGACATTTTCCAGAACTCGCTGTGGAGCTGCTCCTTATCGCCACCTTTCAAAAATGCCAGCTACAGTGGGATTTATAGAGGTTGAAAGTTTTAAAGTGACAGTCAGACTTGTTGGGCCCAATGAAGCCAGGATTTTTTTTTTCTGTTATTAAATGATATGTGGGTTTTTTAAGGTAAAAACTATCTGTGCCAGAAAAGCTTTCACTAGGTCATTTTTTCTAAACAGATTCACACTGGAATTAAATATTTGAGATTTGTTGCTAATTTAAAGTTCCAAATTACCTCATTTATTGTTAGAATAAATGGGATAATAAAATGATCTCTCTGTAAACCTACAGATATTTATTATGCATTTGAAAGTCAATCTTTTAAAAAAAAAATACCAAGGAATTGTGGAAGATGCATGAGATATACTATACCTTCTGTTTAAGTTCACAGAGCTTGAGAGTCAGAAGGATTTGGGATCAAATACCAGTTCTGCCATTTCCTTGGTTGATGGCTTTGAATGACATACTTACTCACTTTGAGCCTCAATTTCTTCTTCTGTAAAATGGAGACACCGACATCTATCTCTGAGAGTTGTATAGATTAGAGTTGAATATGTAAAGAATTTAGCACAGGCCTGCAAAACAATATTTTCTAAAATAATTATACATTTGATATAGTTTCCTTAATGTTTATTATTTAATTGATTTATTATTTTATTTTTTCTTAGCTTGCTTTGTTAGTATTTTTAGATCAATGGTAAATAATAATGGTGATAACAGGCATGCTTTTCTTCTTAGTGATTTTTAAAAAAATGCTTCCAGAATATATAATTTACATACTTATTATTTTAAGGCAGTGTGCTTTTTCTACTTTTCTGGTTTTTTCAGCCAGTGATAGAGAATGAATTACACTAAATGCCATTTTAGGGTTTACTAAGTTGATCTTTTTTTTCTTTGTCCAGTTAATATGGT
>NW_012140524.1:11679845-11683360 GCF_000956105.1 Propithecus coquereli | reverse complement strand
TCTCTAAACCTCAATTATAAAATAGGAATAATAATATTTACCTCGTGGAATTTTTTTCAAGATTAAATGAGTTTGTTTGTAAGGCTCATTTCATATATGCTCAATATACGTTAGCTATTATTACCCTTACATCAAACTTTTAGTGAGATGGTGTATGCAATATGCATTCTACTAATATCTGAATTGGTTTCATATTGCTTCTCTCTTCTGCTCCCCAGTGATTTTTCTTCTCTAATGTTGTTTGATAAAAGATGATACTAGACATTACACAGATTATATGATATTTAAATCATAAATCATTATGTCATCTCTACGCTTTATTGGCACATATAGCTAAGCTTTATTAAAATATTATTTAAGCCAAGAATTTCCCATGAAATATTAGCCTTGCTAATTTTTTCCCTACATTTTTGGCCCCAAAACTAGATGCCTTGTATTTCCAATATAATGTTTTGTTGCTAGAATTTCAGTCAAGTGGGAACAAAGAAGAGAAGCTCCTATTTTCAGGTGAAAACTTGTCACTCCAAATCACTGCCTTTCACCATCCTCTCCTTCCTATTTGCCAAGGACATAGGAAATGCGGTGCCTGGGCTGAGTGCGTGGACTTGTGAGTGTCTGAGAGTGATAGTCACTGGGAGAAATGGCTGCTTCTATCTGAAATATGCTTGTAATGATCGCACATATTTGCGATCCTAAAATGGGCAGAAAAACGCAATTCTGGAGGGGCGTGTTGTTACTGCTTGTTTTGAGTGGGCAGTTGTGAGAAAATGTCTCATAGGCTGTGTGTTATGCAGTCATTCCCATTGAGAAATAAAACTTGGGCTTAAAAAGTCAATACTTGGAGGCGGTCACTTACGGCAGGAGATTTTGTTTTGTTTTCTTGTTTTAAAAGAAAATTATATCTTTCTTTCTCTAGAGCAAAGGTAGGGTGGAAGAATATGAGTAGAATGGACAAGGGTTTTAGTAAACCATCTTATTTTAGTGCTCTTGTGATAGAAGAATAGTTTTCCGTCTCTCCAATTTTTTTTCCCGAGAAAAATAACCAGTACCAGCCCAGACTCAATCACTCTTTTTCTGGAACTACTGGTTGTGACTTGGGTTTGCATTCTTGCTTTCATGTCACTCTCCAGACTGTGTTAGGTTCTCCTCAGCATAAGACATTACTTCTTTTTTTTTTTTTTTGAGACAGAGTCTCGCTATTGTTGCCCGGGCTAGAGTGAGTGCCGTGGCGTCATCCTAGCTCACAGCAACCTCAAACTCCTGGGCTCAAGCAATCCTTCTGCCTCAGCCTCCCGAGTAGCTGGGACTACAGGCATGCGCCACCATGCCTGGCTAATTTTTTCTATTTTTAGTTGTTTTGGCTAATTTCTTTCTATTTTTAGTAGAGACGGGGTCTTGCTCTTGCTCAGGCTGGTCTCAAATCCTTGAGCTCAAGCAATACTCCGGTCTCAGCCTCCCAGAGTGCTAGGATTACAGGCGTGAGCCACTGCACCCAGCCTGAACCTGTATCAGTGGAAACACATTTTAGGATCTATCTAGAAGTGAAATTTCTTCATAAGGTAATTTAGGACAGGGAGATACACTTCTTGATTATTGCGGTTGTAAGAATATTTCTCTTTATGCCATCCATTCTATCCATCTGTATTTGAATTGTCTACACATTGCATCAGTATGTGATGTGAAGATTCATAGCAACTGCACCCTTATTTAAAGCAGCAAGTTAAGGTAAAATGTATACAAAGGAGTTGGAGGATAGTTTGTAACCTGTAAAATAGAGTTAACAGCACGCTTTCATGGATTCAAACAGCTGGGGGCTCTGTTTACGTCTAACTTCAAAGCATTGGTATACATTTTGGGTGACTGAAAGAGATTAAGAATTGTTTAAATTACTCTTTACTTGACAAGTGTTGGAACAAAGCCCCAAACTACTATGAGTCAAAGAGCAAATACCTAGATATGAAAACGCTGGCCTAAATCCACTTGGCTCTGATAACGTTGAAGATCAGTAGTCTTTCACTTAATAATAACTGGTAATGCATCTAAACAGCACATTGTTTCACCATTCTCTTAGAGAAAAACGAAAATGAAGTAGCATTAAGCTACTGCGTTGAAGTTGCACTTTTGATATAGATGAACAAGGTACTTAGTTTACCCAGTGGGCAGATTAAGTAACAAAAATAATGGTCTACAAACAAAGCTCTTTGTCATTAAGATGGAGTGTGTAACTGGAGATGGTCCCTAATGGTAGGGGCCCTAGAGTCACAGAGTGCGTTCCTCTTAGAACCAGTTAACTCTTTAGCTAGATATGGCTCCCTTGATCTTTGTCGTTTTTGAAATGGCACTGGTGACCATAGCGGGACTGGCCGAAGGCAATTTGCTACTGACCATAGAAAAAGAAATAATTTAAATTCCATGCATAGATATGTAGAATGAATATATCACGCTTCATATGTCAGTGATGACGACACTTGGAGAAAAACCGTGAAGACAGAAAGGAGCATAATCATCACAGATAATTTACCTTCCTTCCATATTGTGAAATATCAATAGGGAAACCGCGACAAATTGGTGACATGTGCATACTGTTAACCTTTGAAACACTTTGCGTCTTTGTGAAAAAGTTTTATCCTTACATCACTTGTTGCTGAGTAAGCCACAAAACAAAATAGTGTTCTAAGTCCCTGTCGATAACTTCTCAGCCGAGATTCAGTTCATTAAGCAATGTTTCCTTTTTGATGAACTAAGGCAATTCATTTAATGACATTGAGAGGTTTGTTTTAGCAGCTTGGGATAAGGCAATGTCAGCAAAGATAGGAAGCAGGTAAAAATCACCATTAGCTCCACCTTCTGTGTAACAAAGAAAAACTGGCATGAGGATTGAGGTAGATCAGTGATTCCCAAACTTGGTTAATTATGAATCTCATTTGGAGGCACTTGCTAGAAATACAAATACAAACTCTTTCATTGGAGAATTTGATCCAGGTGAATCTTACTAATACTTGAGAAAAATCTGATGTAAATGATATGTAGTTACTAAAGAAAAAATTATACATAAGGTACAGGATACATCCCCTCAGGCCTTGGCCATTGCTTCTTATGCTAAAGGCTAAGATTGGATTTAACTTTGGATAATCAATCAATGAGGGAATTATCATAGTACTATAAATCACAGAACTCCAAAGACTGTATTATAAAATAAATGATAAAAGATACATTGGGCTGGGCATGGTGGCTCACACCTGCAATTCTAGCACTTTGGGAGGTCGAGGTAGGAGGATCTCTTGAGCCCAAGAGTTCAAGACCAGCCTGAGCAACATAGCAAGACCTGATCTCTACAAAAAAATAGAAACATTAGCCAGGCATGGTGGTGTGCACCTATAGTCCTAGCTTCTTGGGAGGCTGAGGCAGGCAGATCCTTTGTGCCCAGGAGTTTGAGGTTACAGTGAGCTATGAGGATGCCATTGCTCTCTAGCCTGGGCAACACAGTGAGATCCTGTCTCAAAAAAAGAAAAAAG
>NW_012140524.1:11676581-11678115 GCF_000956105.1 Propithecus coquereli | reverse complement strand
TTTAAATTTATTAATTTACATTTAAGCAAAAAATAACACCAACATCCTATCAATTTTTGATATACTCTTTACATGCACATTAAAATTAGAATAACATTTTTGGTATACTTTTTACATACACATTAAAATTAGAGCAGCAGCAAATGGACACGTGTGAGACACCATTTGGCATAAATGTCTAGAAGAAATAAACTCTTCCAACTAGAAATAGGTACTTGTTATATGTATAACTTCAAAGTGTGGGATATTTCCACCCTACCATTGGACTGTTTTGTAGGAAGTATCTGGCACCTTAGAGGAATGTTCACCTGCCATTATTAACATATGGCTAAGATATGTGTGTGTGTTCATGTGTGTGTGTGTGTGTGTGTGTGTGTGTGCGTATTTTATGACAAATAACGCCATTTCCCTATGCTCCTTCAAATCTTGAGTAATGTGGCATTTAAGCACTCAGAATCACAACCACAGCTACTGATGAATTAAACTAGAGAGAGCTTTGCTGGCTTACCACTGAAAAACTGAACTTAACCACTCTTTGAACTTCAGTCTGGAAAAGGCACATTTTGCCTGCTATTGTAAGAATTCTCTCCTTACTGAATAGGAAAACATGGAAACTTAAGAATAATTTTTCAAATATCCATACTTTTTTCATGATCTTTCTAGTTAAGGCTTTGGCTTTATAGAACTGCTATAAATGTGATAACTTCTTGGTGACAGGAAACAATTTAGAGGGGAAAAAAAAAAAGAGACTGCTAAAAAAAGTCAGTATTACTAATGTTAATGAATACAAAAAATATTCTCCTGAAATAGATAATGAACATGAAGGTTTCATTAGAAAACATGTCCTTCTTTCATTCTCATCCAGGAACATCTGCTATTCCAACAAGGAAAATACATTCTTACATGTTTTAATACAACCTGCTATCCTTAAAAGAGGAGTGGCTTGATTATTATAAAAACGCCAGTAATGAACATGTTAAGCAGTAATATCTCAGAAAACTGTTTAAAAAGCAGGAAAAGGAAATGTCAACTTCTTTTCTTGTGCAAAATCTGTAAAAGTTTAAGATGCCACTTTATGAAGGTCAATCTGATGATTCATTAAATAGGTTGCAACTGCATTATTTTAAACACATACATCATTTTAAGACACCCCTTCACATGTCTGCACGAACGAAAGAGGCGAATACTCCATCTTCCCGAGCCAAGAGGCTTTCTGGAGTGTCATATTCTAAAATATTTCCTCGCTTCATCACAATAACCAGGTCTGCCGTCAGAATAGTGTGAACCCGATGCTGTGAGTAAAAAGAACACATGTCTTTGTTACAAATTTCAAGGCACAAGCCAAAACAATGGAATATGTATATTTCACAAATTATTCAGGGACATTCATTTATCTTGGGGTGCCAGGAGATGCAGGAAGCACAGCCCTTCTCTTTCTTCTTATTGAAACTATTGTTTATTTACCTACTTTTAAATCCCGGCCAGTATGGCTGGGTTTTATATGGGCTGTATCAGCTTGAGTGTAGCTAGTATA
>NW_012140524.1:11670671-11672316 GCF_000956105.1 Propithecus coquereli | reverse complement strand
GGCTGGGAATGAGTGGCAGATTTATTGCCAGGAAACCCAAGGAGGAAAATGAAATCAAATGGGCATAAAAATGCTTACTTGAGTTATACCACAAACGGTATGTATTCAAAACTAAAACCCTGAAAGATTGTTAACCTTTGAGTCAGAGAAGGGAAAATCTGAAATTCATGCCAAAAATTTGGACGTTGACCCATAGAAGAACATTCTAGGCAGGAACCGTTTTTATTCCCACCACAAACCACTTTTATCATTATATTTTAAAAGATGTTCTGGGTAAAGATTCCACCTCTGTCCTAGAGCAGTGGTCCCCAACCTTTTTGGCACCAGGGACTGCTTTCATGAAAGACAACTTTTCCATAAACCGGTGGGCCAGGGCTATGGTTTCGGGATGATTCAAGCGCATTACATGTATTGTACACTTTATTTCTATTATTATTACATTGTAAAATATAATGAAATAATTAAACAACGCACTATAGGTTGCAGACCCCTGTCCTAGAGCAAAGCTTGATTATCTAAATCTTAAAGTGAAAGAGTTTGTTTTCTCAATCAAGTGGCTCGCTGTTGCTTAATTCATATTCTCTCTCTCTCGTTTTTCACTGTTGGGGCAATAATAGCCTTATAAAAACTTAGTAATTAATACTAATTTTGATGGTACTTATTTAGTGAAATGACTGATTAGAGACTATTTTATTGCTTTAAATTATGTTAACTTTGAGAAGTCTGCACAACTTTGTATAGGTGCTTTGATTAGTCTTACTTAATAGAAAAAAAGGATGTCAAATTAGCAGCTCCATATATAATTGGCTCTTAACAATCCCAAAACTGTTTCACTTACTTAGGTAGTTTTACCCAATCTCAAGTGGGCAGCAGGAAAATAACAAGAGGTTGTGGGTGATTTTTTCTTTTTTCAAAAAGTTATAGCAAATTAATTTTGTTTATTTGTAATAGGAATGCCTTTAAAGTATGTCGTGCCTCATTTACTATAATTCTCAATGTGCTATCATCAGTTGATCAGGAGATGATTGAGAAGACACTCAAAACCATAGTACTGAGGATTCAGAACCCAAACAGGAAAAAAATAAATTGTAATTTTCATGCACATTTCTCCAGCTCGTCAATATTAAAAGCTTAGCCAATGCACTCACCGTGGCCATGTCAATGGAAGCTGTTGCTTCATCCATAATAAGAATGCTGCTCTTGCGAACAAAGGCTCTAGCAAGGCAAAACAGCTGTCTCTGTCCAACGCTAAAATTCTCCCCACCTTCAGTGACAACTGCATCTAAGTCAGAGAAAGAAGCAAGGATTTCACTAAAGAAAGCTACTAACATTTTCCTTCCTTGGGCAAAAGACATAGTAACCGAATAAAACATCGTTGTATGGATAAATGAATGATATGTCCTCAGTATCTTTTCCTTTTTTGTTTCCATGCACATTTCATAAACTATACTATTGTGAGTTTCAGATAAATTCTGTTTCCAAAATTTCTTTTTTTATTAGAATTTAAACAGTTTTTAGTAAGTTCCTGCGAGAGATTTCTATTGATTATATTCTTGCTGCATCAAATTCTTTTTTTTTTTTTTTTTTTGAGACAGAGTCTCACTGTGTTGCCCAGGGCTAGAGTGCCGTGGCATTAGCCTAGCTC
>NW_012140524.1:11668589-11670621 GCF_000956105.1 Propithecus coquereli | reverse complement strand
ACATACGCCACTGTTTTCAACACCCATAGACAAGCCTATCATTCTCTGAGTATTGGAAATAAATGATATATATTTAGGAATAAACAATATCTTGGAGAATGTTTATCTTTGAGAATGAACTAGAGCCATTTTCACACCCATGCATTTAGACAAAAATAAACTTAATTAACTGTTTAATATCCCTCCAGAAAAATACTAGGTCTTCAAGGACTATATCATAGATGTCTAAAAAAAAAAAGTAGCCTCTAAATCCATAAGTATATATTATAAATATTGCCTTGATATTCTAAAATAATGTTTGCTAGAGAAAAATAAAAAGAGAAACACTGAAAAATCTTGGTCAATAGAAATAAATATAGCTGATATTTATCCCATTAATCCAAATTATTTTTTTCCCTGACAAAGTGTAGTGTCAACTGTAATGGTGTTGATGAAATTTTCAAAAGGGTCCAGAGAAATTAATCTAATCAGGCATGAAAAATAAGTTGCTTTCATAAGTAAATACCATGGACTGTTCTATTGTGTGGGTGCTTCTTTTAGAAGCTGGAAAAAGTTGTCTTTTTAAGATATTCCCCAACTTTCAGTGGCAGTTAACCAAAGTAACACAATAACTTTTAGGCTGAGAAGGAAAAATAGTTACTCTTATCAGAGGTGCGGATCATTCTGCAAGGAGCCTACCACAAGTGTGATGGTGTTCTCTCTTCTATGAGCCTGTTATGAAGAGTTGATCCTCAGAAGAATCCTGCAGTAATTCCTCTCTGACAGCATTACATGTATTGGGTGGGGGAGTAACTCTAAGTATCCTGTGACCACCATGGTAGGACCATACTGGTGGTCCTGAGATGAAGAGTGGCTGAAAGATACGATAAGTCTATGGACAAGTAATCAGTGAATGTAGGAGAACAGAAATCAGGTAAGAGAACATAATTTTTTGGTTAAAAATATAAATTATGCTCAAGTAGTATTCCAGCTGTAGACTCATTGAGACCCACTCAACAAGGCCATGCTTCATGCAGAGTAGAGAAAATAAGTCTTCCGAGTAGGCAAGGGTAGGCTTTCTCACTCTCCCCCAACTTAGTTAGGAGCAATGGGAAGTTTTTTCTCTCCCAATATATCCCCTTACCTTTTCCAGTGAGAATATTCTCGAAAATATTAGAGAACTGTTTTTCAAGTTAGCTAATTCTCTCACCCCTTAAATCATTTACACCCTGGTATAAATGAGTTAATCGGGTGACTTTCCTCCAGGGTGGAGGAACCACAGAATTCACTGAGAAGATGAGAGAAATTGGGTTTTTCTTTACTTAGGCACAGCTTGCAGAAAGTGGGCCCTGATGAGGAGTTATTTCCTGCTATCTTGAAAGAGCTGCACTGCAAAGCACTCTCTTTCTCTCAGGCATTACCCACAAAAAAATGGAAGCATAGCAAGCACTCCGTACACAACTCCCAGTATGCAACAGTTAAACTTAAGTAATTATTTAAGTTAAACAATGCATCCTTGAGGGCAGGTAAGGAAAATGAATGGTATTTTTAAGGATGCCTACAAAATATTCCTAAGGAATAGTGAAATTCATCATTAGGGTGGAGGTAAATCTCATTCTTGAGTTTCATAAAAACTCTCTCTTGCATGTATGCATTTGAAAACACATGCATGTGCCTCATTTAGTATTGAGCATAACCGAAGCACTTGGTTGAGCTGACTTGGTAGTAACACCCTGCACTTTGTTCCTTCACCCCAGCCCTCCTCTATAATCACAGCGTTAGCCTTGGCTTAGTGAGAGGACCCTGCTAAGATAACTACCAGAGAATGGGGTACTTGGCAGAGTGGATCATGATGGTCTACTTGTTGGTCATCACCAAAGTGGAAAAGAGGCCATTCTTGTGGGCGAGCAAGTTTGGAACAGTATCACATTCCACTAAAATGCCCTCAGAAAAGACTAAAACAAGACCTGCATCCAAAATAGAAGAGACACGGTGCTGGAGAGAAAAATGGAAAGAAGAAAAGAGAATCAGCAGGAGGAAAGATGTCCAAGTG
>NW_012140524.1:11657228-11657659 GCF_000956105.1 Propithecus coquereli | reverse complement strand
CATTCACCAGCATCATGTCTCTTCGGTATTCCATCACTCTGTTCTACTCAAGGCGAATAGAGATAGTTCATTTGTGAATTGACTTATTTGTTCATGACACATTTGGGTGTTCAAAATGGGAGAGGTGCTGTGCACAGGGCTGGGCACGTGGAGATGAAAGACATGGCTGGAGGTGCTTGCTGTGTCTTTGGGGAAGTGCGCAAGTAGCGCAGCATCTGCAGTGCTACATGGAGAGCCACACGAGGGACGTAAACCCACGGTATTCTGCGAGCATGAATGGTGGTAACCTGAGAGTTCCAGCAGAGCTCTAAGAGGAGGTGGTGCCTAAGATGAATGTTAAAGGATGAGAGATGGGGAAATTTATTTCAAATGTATATACAGAGGAGAACAAAGATAAAAAGAAAAGCATAGCATGTTAGTGTGGCCAGATT
>NW_012140524.1:11656746-11657141 GCF_000956105.1 Propithecus coquereli | reverse complement strand
TAATAAATATACTCGGAGATATAAATTCACTATGGTATTGCTAATTAACTTGATATATCCAGAACTTTTAATTAATTTTGCAGCTGAATATTCAGAAATCTTATATACATTTTCCCCTCAAGATAAAGAGTACTTAGTAAAACGGGGTAGCAAACACTTCTTAGTAATTAAGTGGATAGAGGAGGAGAGCAAGAGAGAACAAAAGATAGATAAAATGAGAGACATGATTTGGTGGATGATGCCCGGGTGGACTTTGGAATCAGACAAAATTCAGATGCAATCACAGTTCTGCTACTTACTAGGCGTATGAACTTGGGTAAGTTACGGCTTCTTTGAGTTTCAAAACTCTCCTCTATAAAATGAGGATAATAATACGTATCCTAGAGCAATGCTTT
>NW_012140524.1:11653267-11654856 GCF_000956105.1 Propithecus coquereli | reverse complement strand
AGGCTACTTGATAGACTAAATAATCTGATATATTTTTTCTAAAGCAGGTTAAATTATTTCTATGCTCTTGTGTATTATAAATAATTTGGTGTATGAATAAATATTTTTGTATATTGTTATCATGAGCTTAGCACTTTACAGCAAAGGTTGCCTCCTCACAAAATGGTCAACATTATTAAACCCTGTTATTAAGAAGATGATGGTAAGAGTTATGCATCAAAATTAAAAGTGCAGATTACTTATCTTCTTGTAATTTTTTCCTTTGATGGAAAGAGATATATTTTTAGTCTGAGGGAAGCAAAGCAGTCTTCCTCTCTTTTCCTTCCTCTTGAAATGCTACCTCCATCTACCGCTATTCGAAGTGGGTGGCCCTGTTTTCATTTGATCGGTTTATTAGAATTCTTTAGCAATAATCTCTAGACGTGAGCGTAGGGCTAATTATTTTATTTTCCCAGTTCTATGTTCTTTCTTTACTTCTGAACTGTTTATTTGGGATACCTATCTCAAACCATGTGTAGGACACAAAGCCCTTATAGATATTTAATTTTTATTTCTGCAGAATTAGGTAAATTAATTTTTTTAAAGAAAAGCACCACGTCGCCAATTAAAAAATTTAGTTGGCAACTCACCATCAAATATGTCAACCATTCTGAAGAAAGCTAGAGACAGAGATGACTTCCCACTGCCAGTGCGACCGCATATGCCCACCTAAAAAAGCAACTGTCACTCAAAGAGAAGAGGACTCAGACAAAGGACAGAAAACGGGCAAAAGTATTTTTCACTTAAACAAGAAATTTTAATAAAACTCCAATTATATTTATTAATAAATGGTTACATCACAATCATCATTTTCTTCTTAGAGCTCCCTTATGAATTATCAATATTAAGATAAAAACATAAAGTCCTCGCCAAATCTTTAATGATTCCATTCTAATTCTTTTATTTCCATGTTGAGTTTTTTTTTCCTTCATGGCTTAATTTTTACATTTAGTACATTGTTGGACTAATAAATAACTATTTCATTTATATCAGAAGTGATGGTTTTATAACAAAAAGTAGAAAGAGATGATTTTTTTCTGCATACTTACTCTTTTTACAATAGCTAAAAGAAGTCATTTTGGGAGTAGAGCTATTACGAATGCAAAGGTTCTCTAGGGAATGTCTAGTATGGCCATGAGTCAGAAGCCAGAAGCCAGAAATTAAAACAACAATAACAGCAACAGCAACACATGCCTATTGTTGACTTTTTTGATCTTTAAGGGAGACTAATGTATGGCAATATGACTTACAGAATATATATCATACTCTGATCTTGCCTTTCCCTTTTTTTTTATGCAGATAATTTGACCCATGCTGGGTAGGAAATATTATGTGAGCCCAGGGAGAACATACTTACTTGGGTGGGATGTCCAAAGAGCTTAGGTGGTAAAGACATGAGCTCCATTGGAGTTTTTATATATAAAACAAATCAAACGGCAGTGAATTCCATACCTTTTGCCCAGGTTTGATGTAAGCTTTGACATGTTTAAGAACAGGTTTCAGATTATTTTCATATCTGACACACAGATCATGAATCTTGATCTCCCCTT
>NW_012140524.1:11641195-11641702 GCF_000956105.1 Propithecus coquereli | reverse complement strand
GAGCTAGGCTGACGCCATGGCACTCGCTCTAGCCCAGGCAAAAGAGTGAGACTCTGTCTCAAAAAAAAAAAAAGAAATATGTTATTTGTCTGATGGGAAATTTCTGTGGGTAATATTAAACGTTAAAGGTTTTAGGCAAGGCACTCCTTTTATTAATATTAACTTCTATGCTCTGCTTCCTGCCAGGTGACTTCATTGGGAAGGAAAAACCTCATTCATTTATTCATTCATTCATACATTTTTTTTAAAAGTGCAAGTCAGGTCGCATAATTTGCCTCTTTAAAATTATCTATACCTGTCTATCACACTTTAATAAATTCAGACTCAGATGAATTACAAAGCCTGTATGACATGAAGTCTAGATTCTATGCCCTGTCTATTCCGACCTTATCTGAGATTCCTTTCCTACTCTTTCATTCTGCTCCAACCACACTGGCCTTTTTCTTATTCTTGGGAACACACCAACTTTGTTTCTGCCAATGACTGCCTGAAATGCTTGTCCCCAGG
>NW_012140524.1:11638215-11641145 GCF_000956105.1 Propithecus coquereli | reverse complement strand
AGGTGGATGATGAGAAATGAGACAAGGTAGGTGGCCAAGGGTTGTCTGGTGGTCTTAGCGAAGTTATTTGGATTCCATCCTTAAAGAGCTAGATAGCTGTTCAATGACCGAGGTATAGGAATGCCTTGGAAGCTTGAGATTTGCATTTAACAAAGTTTATTCCAACCTCAGTATTGAATTTCCTGCCAGTTTTACTCTAGCAAAGCTGAGAATCTCAGTATTTTATGATCTAAGTTTCTTGACAACTAAATTAATAAGGTCTTGAGAAAGAGAATACAGTAGTTTATAGTTTATTTTGTCAATTAATGTAATAAAGCCCAAATATTTCATAACTCTCTTTAAATATCATTAAATAATATCTATTTGGACTTTGGCTCTATCCAAGACATTTCAGGCCTAAATAGTCTTATCTCTTCAGGTGTTCATAATTAAGCAAAGTCAAGATGGCAGGGGGTTCTCTGGATATTGAAATAGAAAGCAAAAGCAAAAGCAAAAACAACAATGTACTTAACACACACTAATATTTGTTTAAAATAAATACTTAAGTGAAAAAAATAATATTCCGAATAATACCCATGGTGCCTTCATAGTTCTCTGACTCCATAGTCAAGAAACTGTTCACTTTCTTCACTGCACCCATCTGGACCTCCAGGTCAGCTAAGTTCCTCACAACCCAATTCAAATAATTGGTTATCTGTGTCAGGTGACAGAAAAATTAACATATTTAGGTTAAAGTAAGACACTTTTGTAATTGCTGTATATTTTGGAATAGGATGATGTGGATGGTTAGTGTGTACTGTGTGGTATAACTCATAAGCACTGCAGGATATTAGAGAACACCATGGGATATATTGGCAAAGAAAGGTGTCTGCTCTCTTCAAGGGCCCCCAGGTGTCACCGATATGTGGACTGTCCTCTGGTTTCCCTGCACAATGGAGAGTTATATACACTTTTGTTTGCACTTATCTCATGAGTATTCACATTCATTGTAGTGTCCCCACTGGGCTGGGAACAACTCAGGAGCGGGATCCTAAAAAACCCTGGGAGCACCCAGACCATGGGATCTGATTAGTTTTAAAAATTGGTTCACAATGTCAGAAATGAATCCAAACTGTCCTAAAATGCTGGGTTTTAGGTTTTGTATAATTATTTGCAAGATGTCAACTTCTTATGAATTTCAAACTTCTCCTCTAACATCCAAGAATAAGAGTTGATAATAACTATGGCAATTACCACCAACACTACTCGAGAGGAGAGAGATTTTCATCCATACCTACCGTAAGTGCATACAGAAGACCCAAGCCCACCAATCCAGAATTGGAAGACCCACTGATGCATGCAATAGATGCAGTGAGGACAATGCAAGCTCCCAGATAATCCTAAAAATGAGCAAGGAAAAAATGTTAAAAGATTATTCCCAAGTTCTTGAACCAAAGATCTCAATCAACTTACAGAGGTGATCACTAGAAAAACATACTCCATCCTATGTATGTCCTGTTAAATTTCAGAGGAAGAATACCTAAGATGTAGAGAAAAATGGTAACTTACAATATAGGGCTGGAATGGAGAGCGATGCAATGTCCTCATTATATATATAAAGATGCAGGTTCAGAGAAGTTAAATACCTTGGCAGAAGTTAAGTTGCAATCCGTGGCACAACCAGGATCAGATGTAGGATTTCCTTTCTGTCTCTTACTACTGCATTGTGTTGCCAGACAAGCAACTATTTCTGGACCTGATTTTCTAGCTTAAATTTCATGTGTTCTTATGTCAGGACTGTGATTAGCTCTTCTGTGTGCCGTAGCAAGGCCCCTGCAGAAATTTGCCTCTGCTTAACTTGGTATTTGCATCGGAACTTTGTGTCAACTATCTGGGCTTAGAGTCTGGGACATTAAATCTATAGATTTCACATAAATAAGAATAGAGCCTATATTTTTTCCAAAATTATAAGTATGGATATGTCTTAGTGTATCTGGATTGTGTACGATTTAATTATAAACTCTTTCACAAAACTTTAAAAATTCATTAAGAGTCACCTTAGACTCAAATGAGAGATAGAGACATCTGTACCTTTTCTAACGCCCTCTTCCTTTCCCAACTCCCAATATTCTTAGGGGTTGTTCTGTCTTATCATTCAACAAAGAAATCCTAAAAACTTCTCATGGTAATGTATCACATGTCCCAAATGCAGGTAGAATTTCAGGCATGGGTACTTCTAGAATTTTCTCAAGTTTCCTCCCACTGATGAACCTTTCTAGCTAGACACATCTCTGGTCCCTCAAAAAAAAAAAAACAAAACAAAACAACAACAACAGTAATAAAAACCAGGTAGCAACTAGGTGGTAAGACATTAATGACAGTAATGGAGTGTTTAACATGCTGAAATCAAAGAATGAAGTTTCTCAAATGAGCTCACATGTGTGCATTCCTATCTCCTTTAAAAACAGCTCCAAAGATCAAACTGTTGGAGAGCAATCAAGGATCCCACCCTTGGAGTCTGAATCTGGGTTCAAACACTGGCCTTGAGCTTAGGCAAGTACTCTAAGCCCCTCTGAGATTCAATTCATTCTTTGGAAAATAGATATTATATCTAATTCACAGGAATTTTAAAAGGAATAAAAATGTTAAATACCAGATAGATTTCCCCATCTCCATGTACCAGTATGTTTTTTCTCCCTTGGATAATTTTCAAATGTATGAAGCAATGTTAAAAATTTGTGTGCATCATAAAAAACCAAAGGTTAAAACAGGCACTAAAATTTAATACCATATTGATTCCCACGATCTTTACCCAGAATAAAGAAAAAAAATCAAATAAAGTTTATCCTCAATAAATTCCACAGAGGTAGTAAATACTTCTTTGATTATTTCTTCTGATGTATCCATTTGTTAACAACTTGTCACACCCCAATCAGACAGTTCTTCCTCTT
>NW_012140524.1:11636803-11638165 GCF_000956105.1 Propithecus coquereli | reverse complement strand
GGTTCAAATTCTTATAGTATCTAATACTTAGAGGCTATGTATTTATTCTCCAAATTTTAATCTATATAATAAACAAGGAGGATGCTAGGGATGGTGAAAGTTCTTCACTAGAGTTGGCCTGAGCCACATCTCCATTAAGGAATTGATCTCATCTTTATTAAGACAATGAGCACAATGTTCAGTGGGTTACATAGTGTAAATACAATCCCCTGTTGCTTACCCTGCACCATAATCCCCAAACACTATGCCCACAATTCAAAACAGGTGTATACAGCTCACATGCTGGTAAAGAGGAGTATAAAAATGCAATCGCCTGTCTTTCCAATTATTAATGGTGGGAGGGAGGGTCTCTAAATGCCAAGAGAGAAAGTACTATAAACATGTATCAATTTCTCAAGTAGGCTTGCTGGGCTCTCCACAGGCGACATCAAAAGTTATTACGGGAAAGTTCATGCAGAGTTCTAGAATTACTCTCACAATCTGACACTGGTAAGGTCAATAAACTTTTCCTTAAAGACATGCTGTCTTAGGTTTTGCTTGTGGCATGCCTTCTCTTTGGAACTTAATTAAAATAATAAAATGTAGTGTTTTGGGGTAGGCTTTTCTTTCCAAGTAAACCAACGAATAAACATGGTTTTATTTTGTAGTTGATTTTTACAAAGCTCAATGCCCAAACAGCCCAATCAATTTGATGACTGTATATTGTGTATTAAAATGAGAAGATCAATAAACTATTATCTTTCCTATTGCTTTCTTACATGAGTTCAGACTTCAAGGAAGCAAAAGTCCATAACTAGATGTTCCTTTTTATGAGTTAAAGACCATAGGAACTCTATTGTATCATTAATCATGCTGTTCTTTCACTCTTTCATGGTTTATTTGTCAGAAATTGTACTGCCTCTTAACAGTGATTGAGTACACGTTTTGTTCTTTACACAAGTGTCTAAAACTGACACTGCATCAAGGTAATACAAAATAATGTCTTCAAACATGAAGACAATTATGTTATATAAATAAAAGAAATATGCACTCCTAGCAGCATAGAAACTGGCCACTAACATGGAGAAATTGACTTCTTCTAAATGGTGCCAAGGACTCTTAAACTTAACAGCCTCTGCCATCCTCTTAGCCATTTCCTGAGGGTAGGTGATAGCATAGGGCCCCTGAGCAAGAATGACCACAAGGAAACATTCTGATTAAAAGGAACTGTACCCACCAACAGTGAGAAGACTGAAAAGATAAATGTATTAATTGCAATATTTTGGAGCGTTCACATAGAACAGAATTTGTTATAAGGTTCATCCTCTTGTACCTCATACAAAATCATTAGATTTTAAAATGTCCTAATGACCTGTAGCAGAT
>NW_012140524.1:11636158-11636753 GCF_000956105.1 Propithecus coquereli | reverse complement strand
TTCATTCTGCTCCAACCACACTGGCCTTTTTCTTATTCTTGGGAACACACCAACTTTGTTTCTGCCAATGACTGCCTGAAATGCTTGTCCCCAGGTCTCTGACACCTGGTTCCTTCTCATCATTTAAGGGTCAACTCAAATATCCCCTCCTTGGAGAGGTTTTCTTTCTTGGCCCCTAAACAGCCCTGGAGCTGTTCTCTATCCCATTGTTCTGTTTTATTTTCTCAAAGCACTTAGAGCCATCTGAAATGATCTTACTTGCTTATTTGTTTGCATGCTCATTGTCTGTCTGCTCTCACCAGAATCTAAGTTCCATGAGGACAGGGTCTTGGTCTGAATTTTTACCACTATTTTCTCCAGTAACAGGAATAATGCTAAGTGCATTGTAAAGGTTCAGTGATTCTCTATGGAATAAATGACTGGATACATTCACTCCTTCATAAAACAGTTGATGAGTGTTTTTATTAGCCAAATATCTTCTAAATTAGAACTTCTCCTGACTTCACTTTTAGGATTCCTATGGATCACTTAATTCTCCACCAATCTCTTTTTCAGATTTTAAGAGTTGAACATATAAAGATATTACGAAGATGCA
>NW_012140524.1:11634402-11636108 GCF_000956105.1 Propithecus coquereli | reverse complement strand
TACAAAGGAAAAAGTGGCTTTTATAGAATCAATCTGAAAGAGATCTCCTGGAGACATAAGGGATTGGCTTCTTCTATAGGTTAATTTAGCAACTCTAGGGTTTTCCAGCCCAAATCTTTGAACGCCATATTTGATCCTATTGTCTTGATAATGTCATTTTACAACTACATGAAAAGCAATTCTTTTCTATGAGCCAAAGGGTAAATCCTGAGGCATATAGATTTTTGCTGAATATGTCACCTACCTTATAGAACCACTGAATAGGATTGGATCCTGCAGAATGATTGACAGTCTAGAACGGAGTGTGTGCAGTGGTAGTTTAGAAATGTCTATCCCATCAATGACAATCTTTCCTGTTAAGGAAAAACAAAATTTACAGGCATGTAGCAAAATCACAAGCAAAATAATACTTATTTACAAATTCAAAGTTCTTTTTTAGTTCAGGGTTGAAATTCAAAAGATGAAGCTTCCCTCTTAAGTATTAAAAGTGTCATTATGTGTCTCTAAGAAAATATACATTTTGGTGATAGTTTGTCTTTCTTATACATTTCTCCTAAAGGAATTTTTAGTTTTTATTTAGTTTATGTCATCATACAAACCAAAAGTACTTTTATCGCCTATTGAGTCCTCTCCCTTCCAGTATTCCTTTATCCTCCTTCCCTGCTTTATTTTTCTTCACAGGATTTATAAGAATCTGACATTCTGTATATATTTACTTATTTTTGTTATTGTCTTGCCCCCAACTAGAATATAAGCTCTGTGGAAACAAGGATTTTTGTCTGTCATTCATTCCTGTATTGGTTGAACACTACGACGCATTACCAATAGGAAAGTAAATTCTAAGATATAGATAACAAATGTTAATAACTTTCCCCATAACTCTCTGCGGACTTATAGAGACTTGCGCAATCTCGATGTTCTTTCCTGAAGCTGACAGATTCATTTTATCATATCACTTTTGTGCAAAGACAGTATCTCCCTGTGAGGTAAGCATGCCAGGCTCGGAAGGACAGCTGCAGTCCTTTTACCAGGAAGATGTGGATTCAAGAGCAGCTAAGAGTAATTAGCTTAAATTGTACCTTTCAGGAATAACAAATTATCTACTAAAATCTTAATAGCCTAATGCTATTAAAAAGAGAATAATAGTTCACATGCGGCCTGAAATCATGTTCCTGGACTCATGAGGATCAGGATAACCTAATATGATCAGTCATAACCACAGTTTTTTAATGACAAACGTCAGTCAAGTGATTTTGGATCGCGTAATTGCCTTATAATGCAAATCCCATGGAAAGTCCTTAAAGTATCTGTGCATTATGACTAGCCATGGAAAAAGCAAGCTGCCAACCCAGTGATAGATGCTTACCCTGTTCCTGAATCTAATCCCCCCCAAATTATAATTATTATAGTTCAACTTTGTTGTTCATAAACTGACCTCTTTATCTCACAGAGCTGTTGTGTACATTAAATTCAATAATATAAACTATCAAGTACAATAAATATGCGAAGTACAATAATCATCACAGATAATAACATTAAACACTTCCTTGAACTGGTGGTCAAGTTAATTGCTAGATTCCCTTTCATGCAAGATGGTTTATGTGCTGGCCTATTTATAGGCTACTTGATAGACTAAATAATCTGATATATTTTTTCTAAAGCAGGTTAAATTATTTCTATGCTCTTGTGTATTATAAATAATTTGG
>NW_012140524.1:11633433-11634352 GCF_000956105.1 Propithecus coquereli | reverse complement strand
TAATCTATATAATAAACAAGGAGGATGCTAGGGATGGTGAAAGTTCTTCACTAGAGTTGGCCTGAGCTACATCTCCATTAAGGAGTTGATGTCCTCTTTATCAAGACAATGAGCACGATGTTCAGTGGGTTATGTAGTGTAAATACAATCCCCTGCTGCTTACCCTGCACCATAATCCCCAAACACTATGCCCACAATCAAAACAGGTGTATGCAGCTCTCATGTTGGTAAAGAGGAGTATAAAGATGCAATCGCCTGTCTTTCCAATTATTAATGGTAGGAGGGAGGGTCTCTAAATGCCAAGAGAGAAAGTACTATAAACATGTATCAATTTCTCAAGTAGGCTTGCTGGGCTCTCCACAGGCAACATCAAAAATTATTATGGGAAAGTTCATGGAGAGTTCTAGAATTACTCTCACAATCTGACATTGGTAAAGTCAATAAACTTTTCCTTAAAGACATGCTGTCTTAGGTTTTGCTTGTGGCATGCATTCTCTTTGGAACTTAATTAAAATAATAAAATGTAGTGTTTTGGGGTAGGCTCTTCTTTCCAAGTAAGCTAACAAATAAACATGGTTTTATTTTGTAGTTGATTTTTATAAAGCTCAATGCCCAAACAGCCCAATCAATTTGATGACTATATATTGTGTATTAAAATGAGAAGATCAATAAACTATTATCTTTCCTATTGCTTTCTTATATGAGTTCAGACTTCAAGGAAGCAAAAGTCCATAACTATAGATGTTTCTTTTTATGAGTTAAAGACCATAGGAACTCTATTGTTTCATTAATCATGTTGTTCTTTCACTCTGTCATGGTTTATTTGTCAGAAATTGTACTGTCTCTTAACAGTGATTGAGTACACGTTTTGTTCTTTACACAAGTGGCTAAAACTGACACTGCATCAAGGTAATACAAA
>NW_012140524.1:11618710-11630328 GCF_000956105.1 Propithecus coquereli | reverse complement strand
AATATTCTTTTATATTTTTTTTAGAAAGTGCTATTTGTTTTGTCTTTTAATTACACTAATTAGATACTTTCCAGTTCACTCTTGAATTATTACCACAGCTGAAAAATGTTTTCTCTAAGGAATTGAAAATTTTTTAAAGGCATTTAATCAGAATTTTATCTTGATCTGCATAGGGGAGGAAGCTCCTTTCTGTACAATGTTTATCAAGAAATTTCATAGCAAAATCACTAAATTCCAATCACTTCCCATCAAATAGTATAGTAGTATAAAAATGTGAAATTAATAGATAATATAAAAGCTTATGTTATCTCCCCATTTTCCATTTCCTTTACCATTAAATTTAAGAAGTTTAATGAATCACAAAGTAACCCTATCCTTACATCTTCTTTCTATTCTTCCACAAATATGTGAGCAGCAAAATGGCTTAAAGGCAATATAAATCAGAAAAGGAGAAGCAGATGGTCCAAATAACTCACACACAGGAGAGCAAATACCTAGGCATCATTAATAGCATTTATTTTATTGCTATGGCCTTATACATCCCAACCAATCTATTCAGTGAAAACATCTCCTGTCAAAATGATACAACAGAATGAAAGATTCAACCTAGGAAAAAGAAAGTACTGCAAAGATGAATTATCCACTTTCAAAAGAGGGCACAAACACAGGAGATTTTATATGTATAGTGCTAAATTATAACTTCCAGCAATTTTGTGAATTCAGCACTCCCCTCCAGAAGCAAAGTCTTTGATTCCCATGTCACAAAGAGAGGCCTCTTGCCAGACTTCTAGTGATTCAATGACATCTACCTATAAGCAGGACTATAATGCAAACTGTAACTCTCTACAAAACAGATCCGTAAATACTTAATAACAGCTGAAAAACACACAATCTCTTTCCTTCCTTCACACAGCTCTCCAGAGTACATGCCTATGGTACCATTCATTGGGAGATTATATCAGGGCCGCCAAATTACAAGATCAGTGCACACCTGTCTATTGTGGAGTTGTGAACACACAAAAAAACTCTGCGTTATTTCATGAAATAGACTCTTGTGCAAGCTCACCCTGAAGACTATTTTCACTTTAGCCTATTGACTCTAAAGACCTTTTTTTTTTTTTTTCCTTTTGGCTTCACCATGTGAATTTTCTTTTATCCTTTCACCACACAGCAAGACAAAGCCTTGGAAAGACAGCCTTTAGATAGAGTTACACAATTTTCGCAACTGGAAACACTGATGCCAAAGAACTGGAATTGTTTAGCGCACAGGGATGAAGAGAAAACACTGGGCTGAACAAAAGAACGTAAGCAGCATTCAAAGGTTAGGCTATGAGGACACATTGCACACAAGCGGGGCCCGCTTCACTTGGCACCCAGAGGAAAAACAGTCCCCTCTGCTGCCAAAGCAACCCAGGTGGCCACGGTCTAGCTACTTTTCTACCAGCCAAATTATTTTATTCCTTTAGACTCTTGTCCTTTTGGGATTTGAGTATGTTGTGGCCTTTACTTTTTTCCCAATTCAAAATGAATATGAAATGAATATGGTGGACAAGGATAAATCTTCCATAGGGAAAACTGTTACCCACAAAGAATAAAATGTGATTGTCTTAACTCTTACTTAATGTGAATGGGAAAAGAAGCAAAAGCTATATATTTTTAAACCATTTTGATGGCGCTCAGAGAACTTCTCAAATTCAGTAAAAGTTGTTTTTACTCTGGTTTCCCTCCCTTTCTTCTTCTTGAGATTTTCTGTCAGTAGCAGTGGCATTGCTTTAGAAAGCTCAAACCAGCAACGAAGAGAAAGTAAAGGGAAATACAGCCACGGAAAGCTACTACGATACCAGGTTTTCTCCTCTTTCCCCTAAGGCTCTGAGTGCATCAGTCAGAATGGTGAAGTCTGCATCTAGAAACCCTGCTTGCCTCCTCTAATTTATGCCCTATGCATTGACCTTTTTGACATTTCTTGTATCATTTTCGTTGTGTTTCTGCTCTGGAAACTCAAAGAATGTTTACTATAAGCAAATATTTATGATAATTCACCAAGTACTATGGCAAAGATAGGCAAAGCGGGGGACTGTGTTGATACCATAGATAAGATCAATGCACACATACTGGGTCAAATAGAAGTTTTCGTTACTTATTATTTTTTTAATGACTTACAAGGCAGAACATGTCCAGATGTGGGGTTCAGAGAACAGTTCACATCCTACTCTCCAAGGTCCTATATCTCAATATTCATATTTCTGACACAGACCCAGTTATTTCAAACTAAAACCGTGTCTTCAGTGATGTGGACGTGTCTACAGAAGCACAGTAGTAATGAGGTCATTTATACGTGTACAATTGGGAGAAAAGGATATTTCCCAATAGGAGTCATCAACTTAATTTATGTAACACTCCTGCTATGGCGTATGTGCTTGGACTACAAGATTAGTGGATTAAATTATATTTATTTTTAAGTATTCCTGACTCTTCCTCTGAATACACTGTAAACTCTCAGTGTATTCAGAAGGGCAGAGTGAGAGTGAATCTGACTGGTCTTAGGGATTTCCGGGATTGTCTAGAGAGGTGCGTGTGTTTGTGTGTGCGTATGTGCACATCACACGCATAGCCGTATAAACTTACTGACACATAAATACAACAGATGGAGACAAATCATACACAAAGGACCTTGAACCCTGTCAGCAAATATGCCTGGAACTTTGCAATAAATCAACAAAAGTTTCTTATCAAGATTTACCTTGACCCACAGAAATAAAAGCAAAAGACTCCTTAGTTTTTTGTGCTCATTTTTAAGGGAGAGTTTTAGTGATGAAATTAGATAGCAACTCTTGGAAGGATTATAATTAATACACAGAAAGCAAAGAGAATACATAATAACGAACGTATTCTAAAGTAACAAAATGAATGGCAGATTCCGTCCTTCCTGTTTAAAATGTCAGTATTTTCTATGGTTTTCTGCAAGTGGAACTAGATTTGTTTATATTCCAGTAGGTTCAGCTGCTTTTTCACATGGGGGGTTAAAGCACTGGGTTGTGAGTCAAATTAGACTAAAACATTCTGATTTTGGCTGCCGTTCCTTTCTAATTTATCCTGACCTTCCCTTTCTGGCAGTCCTAAGGCTCTAATATCTTGTCTTCTGGCTATGAGAGCAGAGCATATGGTTTGCTTGAAGGTTCCTGTTCAGCACTTACCCATTAACCTGACAGTAGGAAGTGCTAAAGAGCAGGAACAGGAGTCACAGTGTGACTCTCACCTCAAGTTCAAAGCAAACACACTTGCCCCTTAAAAGACGTGCTTGATCTTCAAGTTCTGGAAAATCAGATACAGAGATAACTGCTAACGTTTTCCCTTACGATTTTGAGACATTCTTTCATTAAGCTATTTTATCATTAATTATATTAATCAGATATTATTATTTTTCCTTAGAGAAAACAGTAATAAAAAACCCCACAACAAACAGAAGCTTAAAACAAGGATTTATGGTCTGGGCTTAGAAATGGTGGTTTTATGACAAATCCTAAGCAATGCTTCACTTGCCTTTATGTTATCTGTAAGCAATTCCTGAGAAACTCTGCCCTGCTTCCTTTCAAACCTCACAGCTACCTGAAAGGAATTTATCGACAACCAATGTTTCTATCAAAAATTTGTGAAAAACAATTGTGCCATGTTGCTGAATAATTTCTATGTAATGACTAATTTAGTAGTAGAGAATCTTTGTAAACCAGTGAGAAATCATGATAACCAAAGCTCACAAGGGTGTCCAAGATTCTATATCCATCTATAGCTGTCAATCAACTACTCAGATGTTAATTTGGCCCCCTTCATTTCAACTCTATCAAATTCTCTTTACCATCTTCCCTCTCTAATATGTTGAGTTTTGAAAGAAAGCCTACATATGTTAGGAAAACATCATTAGTGGGAATAAGGTTCTTCTAATAGTACAGATAAACCTGCTTTTTCTTTTCAAAACTGACGGATAACCACTAAAAAAATTACTGTCAACTCTCCATTGCCACCAAAGTAGCTTATTCTTGTTGCAGATTATAGACTGCAAACTATATTCCTTCCCTTCTAGGACGTCTGTCTCATCTGTCTCCCGCTTTATACTCCCATTCATTGGCTTGTAAACTACTTACCAGGGGAGGTACTGTTTCTATTCATCTATTCATTCATCTGTACATTCAAAAGACATTTCTTGAATGCATTTGCCTATCAACGTGCTAGGGGATTCATATTATTTTTAATAGTACTACTTTCACAAGGTACATATTCTTATTCCTGTTTTATAAGCGAGAAGTTAGGATGCAAATAAATTAACTTGGTAGACCAAGTGTGATGCCAAAGCCCCTGCCTGTTCTACATTGTACAGGACAGAAGAAGGCAACAGATGATTAACTGTAGTTTTTTACATTTTATCCTAACATATCCTGCACTGACTCACAGCATAGAAAGTTGCCACCTCTCCCAGGCCTGTCCAGCTCAATAAAGGAAATGAATACAACTGTTTGCTTGTCAAAGGTACTCTTTTGAAAAAAAAAAATTGAAGTTATACAAATATTTGCCATTCCATTAACTTATGTAATCTAGAGACTAATGAACACAAAATCGAATTTTGCTTTTTGGATTATTTGTCTTGTCATTAGTGAAAACATTATGACAAATTCCATCTGTAACATAAACAAACCTGAGCTATTTTACAGTCCACAAAATGTGAAGCTAGTGTTGAATCTCAGTGGAAGACTAATTTTTACAACTGTCTGCCTCTTTGTGTCAGACGTCTTCTCTGCTTGGTTTCATTTTGAAATCATGAAATGAACGTACCGTCCTAACCTCCAGCCATCTGTTGGCAGCTGAGAGAAATAAGTAGGCTATGTTGTTTGTGTCCGTCAGTTCCAGCATACGTTGTTTAAATCTGGTTTCATGCCTGCGAAAAACAAAAATATTATGATGTTAGCAGGAGAAGTAATAAAAAACAGTCACACTTCCTACTACACTATTTACTCAACATAGTGACACACTGATGGGATGGGATGACTGGTAAATGGACTCCTTCTTCAAAATAGAGACCAGCTGCTACTGCTCTGCTGCATTCTTAGTAGAGATGGTGTGGTCAAGTGTACTGTTCCTTTCTTATACCCTTACCAGGAAAAAGAGTCCTTCTAAAGACAACGTTTATTAAAGATCATTTCATAAGTTTCCAAATAATTATTATAGCCATGAAAACAAGGCATGGCCTATGTTGCAAGGGTCTTAGAAAAACCAGAATAAGTTGTTCAGAAATGCAATATACTCTACCTACTTTTTATGGATTTATTTTACTTTTCCAAATGACGCAGTTAGAGTTGGGTGGGAGGTGCTGGATGAGAACCAGGGAAGAGAGAAAACTATGCATTTGGAACAGGCAAATATATACTTTAAAAATTCTCTTTTTGCCTCTTTTTTCTGGGAACCAAAGAAGAAAACTAGGGTGGCAAGAAGCAGGGGGGTCCCTTGGAGATGGCAAGTGTTCTTGTTAGATAAGATAGTTATACCCCCGAATTATTTTATTTTATTTATTTTTTTTAATTTATTTTATTTATTTATTTTTTTAAAATAGAGTCTCACTCTGTTGCCCGGCTAAAGTCCCGTGGCATCAGCCTAGCTCACAGCAACCTGAAACTCCTGGGTTCAAGCGACTGTCCCGCCTCAAACTCCCAAGTAGCTGGGACTACAGGCATGCACCACCCTGCTCGGCTTATTTTTTCTGTATATTTTTAGTTGTCCAGCTAATTTCTTTCTATTTTTAGTAGAAACGGGGTCTCGCTCTTGCTCAGGCTGGTCTCAAACTCCTGAGCTCAAACGATCCACCCACCTCAGCCTCCCAGAGTGCTAGGATTACAGGCGTGAGCCACCGCACCCGGCCCAAAATTCTAAACTATTTGTAAGGATGGTCACTGCATAAAAGGAACTCTTGGTTTGTGGTACTTTCAGAGTTCTATGATACATACAGTGTAGATATTGGTATTGAACCCTGACAAATTAAGGTCATTCTTGGTGCTCAACATAATCATGCCAAATCCGTGTAACCTATTTTACAAATTAAACTGCTAGTAAAAGCCTTATCCATTTGAACATCTGAGCAACTGTCTTAAAGAAATTCATGCTATATGGCGAAAAATCTTCTCTAAATCACAAAGATAGTCTCTTTTCATTTTTCAATTATTTTCCCTGAATAACAGAAACAATGGAAAGCTGGATAATCTATTGATTGAAGGTTGGGGAAATACCAAATAAAAGTGTGATTTATTCACGCTCTGCAGCCACGGCTTGTCTTATACAGACTTCCCATCCACAAGCTATGTGTTCAAGGAATCGCCAGATTTCATCTGACAGCATGCCAGTGATTCCTGTTTGATGAAAGACTGCTCCAGCACCCCTCACTCCACCAAATCTTCAAATAAAATTGCAAAACTTTATAATGAACCATCACTTATGTCAAAGAATGAAGTCCTGGGTGGGGTGTTCACTTGGCCCACTGAAGCGATCCATACAGGCCAGTATAAAGCAGATTCTTGATATCCATCCAATCAATCTGATCATTCCAATATGGCAAACTAAATAAACAATTCAGACAACAAGATCTGATATACAGCAATCAAAGGATTTGGAAATTAGAGCCAAACAATTATCTCACTTTGAGTTATGTATCCTTGACCCAAATGCCATGCACAGAAGGACCTGGCTGAAGGCAACACCCTGATGTGGGACCAAGCACTCCAGGGAACATTCTTTCCCTCCAGATGATCCTTTTAGGGATGAGCATAGTAAATAACTAAAAGGTAGGGAGGGCAAGCTCATAGGATTAAAGGATTTACTGAGATAGTGGACAGGAACTGCAAAGAGATACATATACGTAAGGCTCATTTTTTTGGTACTTGCTAGATACATGTTAGGTAGATTTTCATCCATTCATTCAGAAGCATTTAGCAAGCGTCAACTCAAAGTGAGACATTATGCTAGACACTGGGGATATACAGATAACCAAGACACGTCCTCCTCCCTTGGGAAACCTACTGTCTAGAGGAGGAGGTGAATACAGCATTAACAAGTAAAGATGGTGCAACACACCCTGTAATGACCTTGTGCACAAAATGCTACACGAACATGAAGAAAGGCTATAATTTGCACTGACCGGAGGATCAGGATGGTAGGGAATGGTATGAGGGATGGGGAGAGGGGAAGGGTTAAGTGAGATTTTACAAAAGACAGGGAAGATGACCTGAGATGGGTTTTAAGAGATGAGTGGAATTTTTTTAGGTGAACAAGGCATTCTAAGTAGCAGGAACAGCATAAGCAAAGGCACAGATTCAAGAAAACCCCACATGTTTAGGGAGCTAGAGACAGGTTCCTCTCCCTAGAGTACTGCAGAGATCGAGGGACTGGAAGTGACCACATTTGAGATGAACATCAAACACTTGATTCTGCCAAAGGGCTTCATCTGAGACTCTTCTACCTCTCCATTTCGTTTGGGATATTGTTTCTGACACACTCTTAAAGAGTTTGTAAATGGAGTTGGCAACAGTTTGAGGCAGCAGTGAGAGGGGAGGGGTGAAAATGCAGTGAACATTCTTTCTGCGTGTTTCTATTTGGCAAGAAACCCTCTGTTTTCCTAATGGAAACTTTGACACACTCAGTCTGTATCTTTTCATCCACATCCAGCTCATCTTCTGAACATTCTTAGACCTTTATTCTGTCAGACAAAAAAAAAAAAAAAATAGGAAAGGTCACTGAAATCTCAATCTAATTTAACTGTGATACTTCGTGGTAAACTACTTCAGGGAGTTTGTTGCTTTGTGTGAGTACACCACGAACTCTCCATGCAGGGGAGGAAAAGCAGCCTAATCAGTAAATACTAACTTTCCAAAAGAGCTCAACACTCTGGGGACTCCGGGTAGTTTAAAAGAAAGGAACAGATGGATGGAAAAGAACGTGTTGGATTCTTGACCGCGAGTACCAAATGTAAAGATTCTAGAATTTTATCCATGGCACCAGGGCCATTCTCACATTTATAAGACTTATTTTGGTTTAAAAAAATGCTGATATTTATGTTATTTAATACTTACTTTAAAAATGAACTCTGTAAGATGTAAACTACATGAGTACCATGCAGGCACTTCTACAAAGAAGTTGGGTTGTCTTTTGTTTCTTCCAACTCTAATTCAAGCGTTGAAGGTTAACAGAGTATTTTATTTTTTGTGTATCTACCTAGAATTTTTCCTAATGTAAAATTAGCAATAGTAATACTAAATTTTGTTCATGTGTTCAGTGAATAAGGTAAATGAAAACTCTTAACCTTGACACCTGGTCAATTTCCTCTTTCATTTTAAATCTTCCTCATGCCTTTCAAGATGTTCTAGCTCATTCTTGTCCCTGTCACTCTCAGAAGATAACCTCACTTTGTGCCTTGGGGAGAAATAGAGGCTGTTATATATTGAACCCATCAACTTCCTGTTATTTCACCTACCAGCTTGCCCGAATCCATTCACGTTCTTTCCTTACCTTTACAGTAGAACTATGTACCAAACATTGTTCAAGATGAGCTGGTCTTTCCACTTGGGCACTTGGCACAAATTCCTGCTAATCTGACATGAAAATCTGCTCCATCAGTTGTCCCATCCTGCCTATATCTCCACTTCTTCCCTTCAGTCTTTAAAAATGTCAAACAATGTCTTGTCAAAGACAAACATTAAAAAAAAATCCTCCTTCTTTTCATTAGCTCCCTCCAAACTTCTTCAAAGAGTAGCTTTTCCATGCCAACCCATGTTCTGACTTTCAGTTCATTCTTGAACCTTCCAAATTCTGACTTTACGCCTTTCACTTTACCATTACTGTTCTTGCTAAGGTTGCCAAGAGCCTCATGGTTGCCATATCCAGTGGGCACTTTTAATTTCTTTTTATTCTACTTCTTCTGTTTTTACTACCATTGACCATTCAATTTATTCTTAAAATGCTCACTTTTAAACATTATACAATGCTTAAAATGCTTTTATTCATCCACACTATCCTGATTCTTTGCCTACTACTTAGATGGTTTATCCTCCCATGGTGGGAAGATGAGGTCTGCCCTACTAAATGGTAACATTTGGCACGGTTACATCATTGAAGTCTTGGGAGGAGGAGAACAAGACTGAATTAAGGTCCACTACAGTGATGTTGCCTTATGAGGGTACATAAGGATCAAACATAGGTACAGCAGTCCCTTAGGCCTTCTAGACTTGTCCTCGGCCTGGGTAGAGCTACTAGACATAAATGTTTGCTTACCTTAAGGTGTCATTTGGATGAAGGGCTATCAAAAATCTGAACTGACCACTTAAGGGCCTTAGGTGGCCTCAAGGGAGGCAAAGTGCTTGGGTGCTGGCCTCTCCTTTCTGGATATATCCAATGAAGAGAGGTCTGTGAATTTGATCTTTACCACCATTAATTTCTCAGTCATAGGGTAGTCAATTTTTTCAGAGACCAACTCGCTAAAGCAGTAGACACAAGATCAAGGTTGCCAAGACCTGGATCCTCCTTCTATAGAGAGGACATTGGTTTGGATTTGATAGCATCAGGCTGGCCCATCTTGGGGTCGGCCAGGCTCAGGAGGAGGTAGGTCAGGAGGAGTTTTAGTAGGAAGCCTGAAGCCACAACAAGGGGCGGCACCAACCCTTCCCCTTTCCTGAGGAAGTTGACTGGAAAACAGAGCTCAAAGAGGCTCTACAAATTAGGAGAACTGGAAGTAGATAAAAGAAGTTGAAGAGCCATTACAATATCAGCAGGAAGCAACAGGTTGAGCAATGGAGTGTCCTTTAATTCATTCATGAAACATTTGAACACCTACTGTGTGCCCGACTCTGATAATATTCTGAGGACAAAGATTTAAGACATGTTATAGGCACTTAAGGAGCTTCCAATCTTGTGGAGGAATGCACATACCCAGTTGATTATGATACAGTGTTACAGGTTTAGGATACAAGTTAACATAGAGATCTCAAGGGCATGGAATCTATATTCTAATGTTCAGTGAAGGCTTCCCACAGTAGATGATAATCATGAGCTGATATTTCAGCGGTGAGATAAGCACTAGTTAGCCAAATACAAAAAGGCAGTCAGAAGGGACAAGTAATATTACATATCTTACTCTGAAGTATGTACCTAAGAGAAGCCGCTTTGTTTAAAGAGTTAGCAGTTGGCAGATCATATTTTCCCGAACATCATTTGTATCTGTTTGCTCCCTAAGTGCTGATAGTCTGAAAATTTTGTCCAAGCTCCTCTTTTCTTAGTCTACACCCTCTATCTTAGCAATCAAATCCATGGCCAAAACTTTAAGTAATATCCATAAGAGGATGATACCCATACTTGTTATCATCTAAGGGGTACATGCATACACATGGACATAGAGTGTAGAATGATAGACATGGGGGACTTGGAAGGGTCGGGAGATGCCCTGGGATATCTCTTAAACTCCAGACCTGTATACTAACTGACCACAAACATTTCCACCTGGATATCTCATCAGCACCTCTGTCTGTCCATAACCAGATTCATCATTCCTACTCCAATCCTCCACATCATCTTCAGTCTCCTGACTTGGAAAACTACTTACTCATGGGAATCAGAAACCGACAAAGAATTACCTTCAACTTCTTCCTCAGCCTTACTCCTCACATTCAGTTTGTCCCTAAATCTCATCGATCCCACTTTCTACATATTTCTCAAATTTGCACTTTCTCCCCAAGTCCTTAGTTCCTGAGCTAGCCTTTGTCATCTCTCACCTGGACCGCTGCCACAGCCTCCTGGAATCTTCTTGCTTTTACCCTTAACCAACAGCAATTCATCCTTTACAGCAGACCAGAGTTATCCTGATGAACACAACTCTGATCATGCCACTCTCCTATATTTCTTCAGCAACTTCCCAGCATGGAAAGAATAAAGTCCAAGTTCCCCAGAGATATTATTCAATACCCTTATATATGAGCCTTTCTTTGTGGTTTCAACCTTCATCCCAATAGCCACCTTGTTTGTACTTAGTTGATATTTCAATGATACTGGATTCTCTTGATTTCTGTATAAAACAGAAATCTTCATGTATTTGTACATCTATCACTTCTATTTTGAACATTCCGTCCCTTTTATCTGCCAGGTCAACTATTCAACATCCAAATATGTGTCGTTCAATAATTACCTCCCCATTCCTTTGAGACAGAGTGCTACCCTGCTTTCTCATGCAGTTGTTTCTTGTGGTACATATATTAGACTATGTATCATACATACTGTATTGCCATTTTTTTCTTAAACCCTTTCTCCTACTAGGCTGTGAGCTCCTTAGGACAGAGTCCAAGCTAGCTAGTTAGTCAGTATGTATTTCTTGAGTACTTAGTCCTGGGCATTTTCCCCAGGTAGTGGTTATAAAAGAGTATGGGGCTTTTACGTTTTGGGAGATTTTTGATTGCTGCTCCAATTTCTGAACTTGAAATTGGTCTATTCAGATATTCTGTTACCTCTTGGGTGAACTTAGGGAGGTTGTATGTTTCCAGGAATTTGTCCATTTCCTCCTCATTATATAGTTTTTGGGCATATAGGTTTTTGTAGTAATC
>NW_012140524.1:11613622-11617095 GCF_000956105.1 Propithecus coquereli | reverse complement strand
CATAGTTCACTGCAGCCTTGAATTCTTGGGCTCAAGCCATCCTCCTGCCTCAGCCTCCTGAGTAGCTAAGACTAGAGGCATATACCACTGCACTCAGTTGTTTTTTGTAGAGATGTGGTCTCCCTATGTTGCCCAGGATGGTCTCAAACTCTTGGCCTCAAGTGATCCTCCTGCCTCAGCCTCCCAGAGTGCTGGGATTACAGGTGTGAGCCACAGCATCTGGCCAATAATTTTGTGAGTGTTAAGTATTAATAAATACTCTTGATCAAAAGCTTAGGTTATTATTTTGCTTAAAAAAATTGAAGAAAAATGATTAAATTATAAACAAATTTGGTGTAATAGCATTATTCTGGTTAAGATCATTATTATTGCTATTATTACTTATACACTTATTTTATTGGATGCTTCTTCAATACTCACTGTGGTTAATGCTTTGTATGCATTATAACAATTAGTCCAATGACCCGAAGAAGCAAGATTGATTTCTCCATTTCACAGGATGAGAAAATTGAGGCTAGGGAATTTAAAGTCTTGTCCAAGTCACACAACTAGTATTTTTCCAATCTGTTGCTTCATCCTTCCTTTATTCTTGGTAAAATTTCATCAGACGATTAAACTCTAACTCTGATCATTTCTGACCACATTTTTCTCACTCCTGGCTTAGCACACTATCAGCACATGGCGGGCATCCAGAAAATGGTAGCAATTATCAGTTATTTGCAGATAAACATTCGTTGTTGATGTAAGCGCCTAATCAGCAATATGAAAGCATGTTTGCTCACCTAAAGGCCCGAATGGTGGTGAGTCCCTCAGCTGTTTCTGAGAAGTGGCAAAGCAGAGGCAGCTGGGTGCTGTCATCAAGTTCCTGGAGGTCCCTAGGACAAATAAAGAGGGAAAAATAAATGTCACATACATCTAGGTTCAAAGACCACCATGTTCATTCTAAATAAAGATTATTTTATGATTATCTTTGTCATCGTAACTATTTCCCCCAGCGCGCAAGTAACAAAAGCTTCAACAGCTTCCAACCTAAAGAGGCAGAGGAGGATTGGTGCATAATGAATACAGGTTGAGGTTGAACATAATGTGTCATACGAACCTGTCAGCTTTGTGTAACAACTAAAGTAAAGTGCTATAGAACACAGAGGAACAAGCACTTAATTCATTCGTAGGAGATGGGTGGAGTTTTCTTTGAGCAGGTGGAATTTAGGCCAAATATTGGGCATGATGGGGCATTTAATGAAACAGACAAGAAGTGCATTCCAGCTAAGAGAATAACAAGAGCAAACACAGGTGTCTGAAGAACCTGGCAAATTCAATCTGGCTGGTTCCAGGAATCCTTTCCGGGTGTTGCAGTGGGAAAAAGCTACATCAGGGATATGACCTTGTAAGGGTGGGAGTAGATCCTGGAGGATCTTTATGGGCTGAACAAAAAAAATCACTGGAGCCTAGAAATAAGATGATTATACCTGTCCTTACTCAACATAACTTGGGAGACAATGGAAAGGATGAAGGAGAAGGGGTGAGTGAGGAAGGTCAGTTAGGACAGTCTATATAAGAGGCTTTTTAAAAGTTTCGAAGTAGTGTGATGCTGGTGAGATTTGAAGTAAGGAGGGAGCAATTGTGAGACTGTCAACTAAAAGCAGCTTTATAAGCTGCAACAATCGATTAGTTATACCAGGGTAAATAAGAGAAGAGTCAAATGTGACTTGGCTGTTTCCAGTTTAGCAGACTTGAAAAATGACCATGCTATTTACCAGGCGGGGGATGGGCGGGACACAGAAAGAAGAGATTTGGAGAGAAAAGGTGATGATTTTGGCTTTGACCACAATGAGTTTGAATCCCTGCCTTCATGGAACTTCCATACACAGTTCCTCCAAGGAACTATGTGTGTGGAACACAGGTATAGAAAGTATTCAATGGATGAAAATGCCTGACT
This sequence comes from Propithecus coquereli, assembly GCF_000956105.1. NCBI lineage: Eukaryota > Metazoa > Chordata > Mammalia > Primates > Indriidae > Propithecus > Propithecus coquereli. Next base: position 11,615,156 of record NW_012140524.1, on the reverse strand, counting down.
CTGACCTTTTTCATGAAGATGCATATTCATGACAACTTTTCTTTAAACCATATGAGCTAGCCCTTCTAGAAGATGGGCTAAGAGTTGTACCACAGGTTTCAAAGCATTCCTCTTTTTTCTTCTCAGTCTTTTTTTTTTTCCTGCCCTTCTCTAGGTCTTTGGGGTTCAGGGAAATAGAGAAGCAGCATGAGCATTCACCTGCCAAAGACAAGTGAACTGATAAACACGGATCCACAATCTTCAACAATTAGCTTAGACCACTCTTGGCTGCCTGTGTAGTCTCACCAACAAATGCAAAGTCTTTTCAATTTGGAGTCTCTATAATGGATTCCCTCATTTCAGACACTGCACATGGGAGTTGGGGGAGAGAAAGACAGAAGGAGGGGGGAAAGGAATATGAAGGAATGCGAATTATCTGTTATTTTTAAACATAAAACCAAGTGGCTATTTGTAAATGTGACACAGCAACAGGTGGTCACTACACTGAGGTTTGCAGTGAAGGAAAAAAACTTAGGAAGGAGGAATGTTTGTTTATAGGACTGTGTTTCGTGGAACCAAAGAGGTGAGGACACAGCTTGATCTTGTATTCTTGCAAGAAGAAAACACTTACTTACCACTCATTAGACCTTTGATTTGAGATACTCAAAATTTCAAGGCATTTCCTGTAGCTAGTTCTCCACTTAAATTCTTTTTGGTGTATGCAAAAATAGTCCGTCAAGTTGTCTGAGCTTTTCAACATGCGGGTGAGCCCTGAAGAGCCTCAACACCCAGAAGGTTCCTTTTGTCTGTGAGATTTCATATCAGGTGGTTCTATTAGCTAACTTTCAGAGAATTTCAAATGAGAGTGGTATATAATCCATTATCAATTTTAATTCTTTGAAAATGATCATCTCCTCCCTATTTTAGTCACTACCAATGATAACAGATTATTCTCCCTGACAATAAACAGAATTCACAGTTCAAATTTGTAACGAACTAGGAATATCTGCCTAAACTTTGCATTCAATTTATATTGCTAAAGGGCAAAATGGGCCCAAGTGAGTATATGACTGAAGTAAGATTGATATTAGTGGTGAGATGGCAAGCACAGCTTTGGAAACAGTGATAATGAAGTAACTCTGAACTTCTTTATCCCTCCAGCAAGCAGCATGAGCAATAATATTAGAAGAAATGAAAAGAAACAGTGAATTTGATTGCTAGCTTCTCCCTTTTGGTATGAATTTGCTGCAAGCAAAGAGGATGAGTCTGGGGATAAAAAAAATACTCTAGATTTCATATGGATCCCTGACATTTGAAGGCCATGAATTTACAGCTCTGAAGAAGAAAAAAACTACATTTTTAAAATTATGAAATTTTATATATGTTATGTTCAGAGGTTTCCAACTATAATCTTTTCCTTTTTTTCTTACCTTCCCCTACGTTCCTTCCTTGTCCCTGTAATCAGGTCATATTCATATTTTCAATTTCTTGAATAAACTCAATATCTGCCTTCTTATCCTAGCACTTAATGCACATACTAGGATGATTTTGTATA
>NW_012140524.1:11594730-11601017 GCF_000956105.1 Propithecus coquereli | reverse complement strand
CAGGGAATTCCCCTCAGATGTTTAAACCGTCTGCAAACTCCGCGATGGGCTATCCTAAGAAGGTACTCCACTGCTAGGGCAAGGAATTTTTGCATTTCCCGACCAGCAAAATCTGATCATTTGTATGGTCCAGTGACTGTTGTGTGTTTCCTTTGCTTTCCTTTTCCCAAGGCAGTTTTCATCAACGTTATCCTGTATATACCTCACTGCTGTGTACTTATCAGGTTGTGGGTAGGAAAGACAGATAATGTCTCTTTAGTTTATAGGATATCAGATCACAGAGATTCAAATATGAACATGATAAGCATCGCCAAAGATTTTGATATTTGAGCTGGATGCAGTAAATGATCAGGTCTCAGATTCTCTCCCCTTTGACAGGGATGTGTTCCTGTGTGAGGAGGACAGGAATGGAAATTTGCATGACCAAAGGGATGGACAGTTGCACAACGCTAGCTGTCTCCCAATATCCATTCTTTGCTTCTATATTAATTGAAATTTCAAGTGGCCCATGGCTGCCCACCTAAAGACAACATTTCTTCACTTTCTCTGTACCTATTCTGTCCAAGTAAGGATCCAGCCACAGTTAGTAAGTACAAACAATACATGCGACTCCAAGTCCCTTAAGGGAAAGGAAGTGTCCTCTGTTCTTTTCTTCCTCTCCTGGTGGCTTGAACAGACATACTGATAGGACCTGGAGCAGGACCCTAGTGGGTAATATGTAACGTAATTGGCTCTTTCACATACATTACTTTATTTACCCTGTAAGGAAAGTATTATCATTTTATTTTATACCTTAGAAAATGGATTAACACAGCCAGCCAGGGGCAGACTCAGCATCCCCAGGGGTATAGTTTTCACTGGAACACTGGATAGAGTAATCGGGCACAACTCCATTTTTAGAGTGCATTAGAAATAATTGGTTTAGAATTCTACAAGCTGATGTCTACAGCACGTAAAATTCCTTAAGAACATTTTTTAATCATAGAAATTGAAATGCAAAATTTGTGCTTCATTTATTCATTCATTCATTCATTCACAAAATAAGCATTTGTTGAAACACTAAATAGTTAGCACATTTTGGCACTATTTGGCTTGAAATTATAATTTTCTCTGTTTTTTAATTGTTTTGTAGAACTGTAGTCTTAAGTAAAAGCTACAAAGGAAAAATGAAGTATCACGTATTTACTCTAGGGACTTAAGAGGTGGTTCCTGGCCACAAATGTCAAGGAAATGTAATTATTTCATCTCATTCTTCAAATTTTCAGTCAATCTTTTTTTCCCCTGTATACCTTATTATATACAGAATATTGAAATATAACAAATGATTTTCTAATTTTTTTATCCTTCCTTGGTACATTGTCATGAAAACCTCAAGAGAACTTAGTGAATGAATCAATTATAGAAATTTCAAAACACTATCTTTCCCATATTTTCCATTTATTGTTTATTTCTGAAGGATTGAAATTTTCTTAACTTATGCTAGACCTTTCCAATTTTTTGAACAAGAATCTAAATCCATTTACAATCCACTGTCTTTTTGTTTTTTCACACACACAGTACAAAAAATTGAGACTCACCGTGGGGAGCCCCGCAAGACACCAATTGATGGATCACACACACTTTCCCTGGACTCTTACTCTTTCCATTTTCAGTATCACATATTTGACTTTTCCTTTCCCCCCTACAAAGTGACTTGTTATTCCTCACGGAGACCCTCATGCATCAATTGCCACGGTAAAACCCTCACACCCTATTACCTCATCTGAATAGTTCAGATACAAGAAGAAAGATCTACTACCTTCATCTTCATCCTCCATTTGGGCTTTGGCCTCTCTTGAATACATGGCCCTTCGGAGAGTTTTCCTCTCTAAAGTTGTCTGGTCGGCTTCCATGTCCTACAGTAGACATGATGCTGTCATTCAAGGAGCTCACAGCCATAAGAAGGTTTTGACTTACCCATGAATGACCCACAAGTACAAATGGTTAGTTACCTTTACCAGTCTCAAGGGCTCTCTGCTCACTGTGGAGATCCACAACTCTTGTCTCAGGAGCAGTTGTGGGAGCAATGACTTAGATCTGTAGTAAGTAGCATGGCGTTCAGAGGCATAGGGCAGTATGAGGCCAGGAAAAGCGGTGACAACGAGATGGACCCGAGCCCAGGAGCAGAGAGATAGATCCTTGAACCCTAACACATAGTTCCACCTGCTACTTGTTTTATTTTTACATCACGTTCAGACATTCACCGTGATTTTTCTAACTTAGGGATTCATTCCTGTTAATAAATGTTAACAATGTACATAGTTCTAGGTTGGTTAAACTGCTATCCTCCATCCACTATTATGAATTATTAAATCAGAATGAGTTTCTTTAGCATCTCACTAAGGGAGGTACACAAAAGAAAGGGACTTCAATAGGATCTGAAGGAATGTAGGTACTTTTGAAAGAAATAGGCCATGAGGGGACTTAGGTGCCTAACAGTTTAGAAGAAATATGCAGAAAGAGAAGGGAAAGGTGCCCAGAAACAAACTTTGCAAATTTTTAGGGGTTGCTGAAAACTTGTCCTGTGCCCAAGAAAGGGAGAAGCATTTTGTTTTCTCCATGCCCTGGCTTCCAATACCCCAGCTCCCCCAACCTCAAGACTAGAGTAGTAATATCAGTTTGATTACATTGCAGGTTAAATCAGGTTATACAGATCAGTCTGGAAAATTAACCACAATCCTATTTCTGTGGGGGAATGCATTCTGAGTTTCAAACAACTGACCCACAAACATTTGGAATCTACAGTAAATTGGGGGCTTCTTGTATATGCCAATACAAAGAAAAAAACCCACACAATTTGATGGTTACATCAATAAACCAATAAACAAACCAATAAACCTTTGGTGGTCAGTCCCTAGGTGGTGACCTTGGTTTTTCTCTTTTTTCTGGACCCCGTACAACATGTATGATTTAGGAAACTTGCTATTCTAGAAGGCTTTATTGCTTCCAGATTCTTGATTAAAAAGAATAAAAACAAAAATGTCTTCTAAATATCACTTTTACAGAGGCAATTTGACATCAGCCTTTAATTTTGCCTAAAGATATGAAAACCAACATTTGTAAATGAGGCTAAATAAAACACAAAATTAAGCATCCCTATCCTTTGTGTATCATATAATGGAACTAAATAAACCTACACACTGAAAATAGATTTAGCTTTGATTCACTCCCCATGCTGTGTAAGCAAAAGATTTAACATCTCAGAGACTTAAAAAACAAACAAAAAACAACCTTTAAAGCAATTTTTCTTAAGCAAATGCTCATATTAAGGTCACTATAGGTTAAATATTTTAAATTGTGTTGATGTTTGGATTAAGTAAATACAAATTTAGTTTCATTTATCCTACAAATATTCACTGGGCCAGGCCAATGTGAAGACAGGGGCAGGGGAGTGGGGAGCGTCAAATGATACTAGCGTATTTTGCTTATAATATAAAGATAATGGTTGCTGCCATCCAAACTAGAATTTCCGATAATATTTAAGTTAGCTAAACATGTCATCTCCTTCTCCTTCTTTGTAGTTTTCCTTACTAACATTTTATCATATTCTTTCCCATCGTCTACCCCTTGATGCTTACACTGACAATCCTTTCTAAAGCCCTGCACTGGGTTTTGTGTGTCCTTTGGTTTCACCTTCCTTCTCCACTTGCTTGATCTGCTCTGGCTCTAGGCCAGGCTTTCTCAACCTTGGCACTGACATTTCAACTGAACAACTTCTTGTTGTGGGGTCTGCCCTGTGCGCTGCAGAATGCTGAGTAGCACCCCAGTGTTCTACCCACTAGATGTTAATAGCATCCCCCCGCCCCAGTTGTGACAACGAAAAATGTCTCCAGATGTTGCCAAATGTCCTCTAGAGGGCAAAATTGGCCCTGGCTGATAGGTAAACACCCCGTCCTGTCATATAACAGACTAAACAGAGAGCTGTTTGGACAAAAAACTTCTCCAAAGTATTCTAGTGTTCTTATTCTCTGCAGTGTGATTCTCTCTGGCTCCACATGAATTCAGGTGCCTGTCCTTTGCAACGTGGCAATAATCTCTTCCATCCCCAGATGAGGTTTCTGGGCAGGTGCTTGATTCATTCTGGCTTCTACTGGCCACCATTCCACCTCACAACTGGATTTCCCTGTCCAGAACCTGACATGCTCCGTATCTCTTTCAGTTGATATATAACCGTGTAATGTGTCTTTAATTATAGAGCTATGCTATCTCAAGTGATCACTTCATTTCTAAATACAACTTAATGGACTTTCTTCCTGGCTTGCTTAGCAGTATTACTATAACATCCAGCCAACAGCTCTCATTTTTTTCCAGATCTCCTTTCCAAAGTAAACCATAAATTGTCCCACTCCTTAAGCTTACATCATATTCTTTTGTCCCTGGCATTCAGATCACTGAAAAAAATGTCATTTGGAACTATCCCCAGTATGTTTATAATCAACCTTCCCACAGCACAATTCCTAAGTGGGCACTTGTTGACTATACCTTGTAATGTTTTTGGTTTTTTTTTTTTGGCAATTATCCTCATTTCAATGGTTCTGTGATTTGTCCTATTCTACTTCTAGATTTTTACATATATCTTTTCTTCCTTATGTGGTTTGCTTTTGAGATCTTCAGCACATCTGCAGCAGATAGAGAAATCATAGGATTTGACTGACTTTTTAATCTCCCTTTCACTATGGAAACAGAACCTTTTTCCCCTTCTAAAATAATACATTTTAATTTTCTGATATTTTTTAGAAATCTGCTGATATAAATATTTTATTTTATAATGCTCATTCCTGGCCAGGAATATCAAATTCTGGACACTTCCTACTTCCAATGCAAGAGCAAAACATTTTAAAAATTTGAGAATTTAATGTGTAATTTCACCTTTCAACTATAAGTTGTTCCTCTTTCATTGTACTCAGTCTGGTTTCTAACTCTGTTATCACCTCATTCAATGTTATACTTACATCATCCATAGCATTATATTGGAATGCACCTGGGTTTAAATCCCACTGGTCTCACTTATTATATATACTGTACAACTTTAAGCAAGTTACTTAACCTCTCTTAGCCTCAGTTTTTTTCATCTGTAAAAGTAAGATAATATTTTCTTTGCTTATTTCTCAAGAGTTTTGGGAGAATTAAAATAGATCATGTAAAAAAAAGGCTTTGTGGACTTGAAAAAACTATGCAAATGCAAAATTTTATTTTTATTTCCTTCTGATCACCTCTCTTCACCCCCCAACTATGTCCCAGACATGCCTTGCAACTTTGCCCACCACTCACAGTTCTTCCTTCTTTCAAAGTCATCTTGACTTTTGACTTGCCCATGACCCTCTCTTTGTAGGTGGTGAGTGAAAATATTCTCATATTACAGATGAGAAAAATAAGGTACAAATAAGGAAAAATAAGACAAAACAAAGAAATGTCATGCTTCAGTAGGTAGTTTGTCTAGGTTTGAAACAAACATATAATTGCAATATGGTTCAAATTCAAGTAAAAATCCTCTAATAACCTGACAGCACTTCATGTAAAAGATAGCATTGGAATTTTATAGGTTCAGAGTAACCTGTTCATTAATGATGTATAAAGATATAATTACTCTAGATTTCAAACAAGGACTATTATGTTATCAAGCATTAAATTGTAATACTTCTTTAAAAACACTCTTAGTAATTACACAGTACATTTCTGAGCTGGACTCTGAACTCCTCTGAACTATAAGCAATTACCTTTTCTAATTCTTGATCTTGCCGATTCATAAGTGTTTTCCAGTGTTCATAAAGCTCAACGTCTTTGGTCTGAATGTCCTTCAAAGTCCCTTCTCTTAGTACACTTCCATCTTTCATAGCTATAATCTAAGGAAAGCAGATATTAGTAGAAATGTGACAAAAAGCCTTAACTGGCCAAATGAATTACCTTTATTTCAGAAAGAATTTCTTCTATTGTTTTTTCTTTTTATACTGTGTTGAGAAAGAGTTTCTTAATGTCTCTATTTATATGACTATAATATAAAAATTAACAAAACTCTCTTCTAAACTCTTACCCAGTCAGCATGTGTCAGATATTGTAATTTGTGAGTCACAAGAACGAGTGTCCTTTTGTCATCTTGGAGAAATTTCAAAATCCCTTCCTGCATTAAGTGATCACTCAAGTGAATGTCCAGGGCAGAGAACGGATCATCCTGCAATCAGTAAAATGAAGGAAAGATGGGCACTTTCTATACCCTTTATGTAACTTAATTCCTCTAAAAAGTAGAGACA
>NW_012140524.1:11592681-11594045 GCF_000956105.1 Propithecus coquereli | reverse complement strand
CAGTAGCTATACAATCACCTCTTAGAAGCACCAGTGATGGCAAGAAACGAAGGAAAGAAATTGAGGGAGCACTGAAGGGACAAAGCAATAAAAATGGTCAAGGTTCCTGGTAAAGAACTAGGAAGAAGGATGAGAACAGTGGGAAAAAAAGTTTATGAATGTCTTCTTCATTACCCTTCTTTGTTGTTTCTCCATATGTGTAATATGCAAACAGATTTCTACTTTGTTTTACGGGCCCAAGAAAGAAGTAGCTGGTTTCTCATCCTACTACACATAGGCTGCATACTGAGATATTTAGAAATTATAATTCAGCAAAATTTTCTAAACAGTTGAGCACAATCACAGTCCCTATACAGATAAATTGCATTTGTTAATTATCTGGAGAATGAAAAATAAAAGCAATTTCTACTGAGATAAAATTGATGTTTGGATGTTAAATTTATGTGCGTGGTCATTATAGACAGTGATATGAGTAGCTCAATAATTTTCAACTCTCCATCAATCTGCCTGCATAGACACAAACTCTAAGCAATGTGGCTTTATTAAAGGATTTAGGAGAAGCCTTATGAAAAAGAAATATTAACAAAACATTTAGATAAATGGTGATACAGAATTGTAATAGCCCCTTAAAAATCAGTATACCTGATTATCATGGTTGTGAATAAATGAGTGACATGATTGTCCTCAAATGGCTTTTCTAGAAGTACATTTTACAACAGAGACACAATTCCAGTTATCTTATTTATTAAAACCATTTAAATAATGGGATATTTTGGATAATGTAATAGTTGACAAAGTAATTGTCATTATAAACACATACATATACACATACATGCACATATATATACATGTATAACATATCTCTTACTCTGTGTGTATTTAAAACATGATAATAAAACAAAATGGACTTAATAACACAATTATCACGATTATCTTGAAATTGATTTCTCTGGGTGACGTGAGAAATATTTCAAAATCTTTCTGACCCTCTGGATCATCTTAATGCACACCAATTATTTCTGAAACGTTCCAAGAAGTAGTATGCCTGGGAAATTGAATTGGCTTTCTACTGCTCAGAGTTGCTTTTTTTAATCATCACAGACACCAGTTCCTTATTTGTCATTTACCTCTTTTTAATAACAAGAACGAAATACTTTTATTTGAGTTTTCTAATTTTTAGATTTTACATAAGTGGTAGAAAATTCCACCACTAATATATGAAATTTCTTTTAACACAGAAGTGATGACGGAACTTCAGAATTACTTAAAAATGAAAGCCTACATATTTATAAAGTGATATGAGATAAAGCAATGTTTCCATAGCAATCGAAAAATATCAGGATTACACTGAAAAAGTGTCTCCA
>NW_012140524.1:11588518-11591631 GCF_000956105.1 Propithecus coquereli | reverse complement strand
GTAATAACAATAGCGACAATAATAGTAATAACAACAATGCCAAACCTAATAGGGTTATTATGAGAATTAAGTGGGCTAATGTGTCTGAAGTACTCGGAATCCTGCCTAGGTCATGGATAGCTATTAATAATGGCTGCTATCCTTTATACTCCATAGCTTCCTTGTAGGGTATCCTGGTGTTTTAGTCAAATGTAGCCATTTACACCACTTAATAAAAATTTGGGTTTGATAAATTGAGAATCATGTTTCCAGATTCAATTTTTATATTAACATTTTGGGGAAAATATTATCTTTAAAGAAAGCAAGACAATTCATCAGATGGCCAATTCAATGAATGGTCAATTCTTCATTTGCATGAACATATGATTTATTTAAATAAATATATATACACACATATACATAGTCTTCATTAACATATTCTCTACTGTATTCAATGTGCATGTTTAAGTAGTATATTCTTTGTATGTTTCTTTTGGTAAATAACTTATTAGTATATTCATTGATACACAGAGCAGATGCCATGAAGTTTAAAAAATAACTAATATTCTTGAAACATAATTAAGATATTTTCATTTGACTTTGAAACAGTGTTAAGGCTAACGTGATAAAGTTTATTTAGAACAAAATGTAAAACCATTCAAGTATTGTGTGTACAAGTAAGATTCTTAAAGATAGGAATAATGCCTTTTTTTCTTTGTTTCCCCTACCCAGCACAGAAGATGGGACTGGGGATGTTCACTAAATATTAATGAATGGAGAGGTAAGAGGTGGGGAAGGGGCGGGGAGGAGGAGAGGAATAGAGGGAGGGAAGGAAGGAAATGAGCTAGTGAAGAAGAAGATAAGGTGAAAGGAAAGGAGGGAAAAGGATAATACAGTAATAATTTCAGAAATACCAGAGACTCTTAGCTGATCAAAAATACAATGCTCAAAGACATGCAGCTCTAGCCCAAACTCTGCCACTCACTGATCATTAGTCCTTGGGTGAGGCACCTGACCTCTCCATGCACAAGTTCCCTCATTTAACATGAGGATACCACCTACCCTCACAGCACTGTCATGAGAATCAACTAGGATAACACTGCGGTTCAGAGTGCTTTGTCAATTTTTAAACAATGGATGTGTAAGATATTATCATTTTTGAAGAATTATTAAAACACATCAACAGCATGCCATTGCTGTTAGAATGTTTTTCAATTTTAGGTTGCAATGAAGTATAAGGTTTAGATCATAAAATCCAGTAGTTTTAAAGTTATCTGAGTTGATAGTGCATCTAGCACATAATTTTTCAAAGGGACTCTGACAAACACTATGACATCCAGGATTAAGAAAAGACCTAAAAATGATGTCATGTGTGGAAGAATTGAAAACACTATGCTTGCTTAGAGAACTAAGGCAAGTTATGACAGTAATATTAGAACACTGATCTATAGCTGCTTAAAAGTAATATATACGTTGTTGCAGAAGCAAAATGAGAGCCATTGAGTGGAAATACACAGAAGCAGATTTCAGTCACATGATAATTTTCCAATAATAAGAGCTATCTGTGGTAGGTTGAATAATAACCCCCAAAATACCCAGGTCCTGATTCCCAGAACCTGTGACTATGTCACCTTACATGACAAGTGGGACGTTGTGGATGTAATTAAGATTAAAGACCCTCACATGGGGAGATTATCCAAATGGGCCCATAATTATATGAATTCTTAAAAGCAGAAAGGTTTCTTTCCTGGCTGTGAAGAAAGGAAGACATGACTATGTAAAAGGGGTCAGAGAGATATAAGTTTGCTGGCTTTGAAAATGAGGAAGGCGGCCATCAGCCAAGGATCGGGGGCAGCTATAGAGGCTGGAAAGGCAGGAAATGGATTCTCCCCTAGAGCATCCAGAAGGGAACACAGCCCTGCTGACACTTTGTTGAACTTCTAATCTAAAGAACCATAAGATAATAGATCTATATTATTTAAGTCACCTATTATGGTAATTTGTTATAGCATCAATAGGACACTCATATATTGCCCAATCAGGAACAGGCTGCCTTACACGTAAGCAATGTATCTTCAGAGAAGGCCATCAAGAAGCCATTAGAGATGATGCTAAAAGTAATCCTACAATGAATGGGTGGAAATTCACATCAAATTAACCCTATGACTTCCTTGAATTCCATGATTCTACAAGTCAGGGTCGTTAAACTGCAGGCAGTGAAATGACCTAGAGTAGAAAGCCACACCCAGGAGACCTTGGTCTCTTTCAGATTTCTGAGTCAGTTCTTCAGGTGGTTCAGTCATTAACTGATCCCAAGGTTCAAGAAGTTATTTCTAGTTGTCGGTCTATCCATTATAAAAAGAATTGACAATTGCATAGGTTACTCTTAGATCCTGCTATGACTTTTATGGTGTTATTTTGGAAAATTCTGGAGACAAGTTATTCTTAGGGAGATCAATCTGAAATGAATGTCCAGTATGTCCAAATTCTGCTACATTCCCCAACAACAGATCCAAATTCGATGGGAAACTCCAAAACCAACTTACTTTTTGAAGAGGTTCTAGAGATTAGATGGAGTGAAGACTCTAAAAGAGGTCTGAAAGCCAGGTTTATAAACGGTTAATAATGGCACAGAAGGAGAAGGCAGGGAAAGGATGAATTTGCATACTCTGTTGGTCTCTAACATGCATTGTCTGCCTGTAAACTAAGTTATTTTGGCTACCTCCTGCTGGAGGAAGCAAAACAGAGCAAAATCATAATCAACACAATCATCAAAGTTTATTTGTAGATCCACAGATAGAACTAAGTTATTAATCCAGGATAATCATGAGAATCATCCATGTAGCTTTTTAAAGACACGGATTCTAGACTCCACCCTTACAGATTATGGTTAGTAGGTCTAAAAGAGGACCAAGATTTCTATAGTTTATAGAAGCACACTGACAAATCTTAACCACAGCCTGAGTTGGACACCACCAGAATGGGGTACTATGCTTAGCTTAGGTCTACCAAGAGTATATTTTCTGGCCCTTCTTTTTTCGCCATCGAATATAAATGATCCTCCCTAATTGATCCAACACCATCCACCCTCCCTTATTAATGATCTTTCCAGTTAAGAAACTCAGATAAGCAAC
>NW_012140524.1:11582969-11584058 GCF_000956105.1 Propithecus coquereli | reverse complement strand
CATATATTAATTCTTACGCTTTTATTTTGTGAAACCTTAAACCCAGTTTACTAAGGACAATTTGAGTTTCAGCCAAAATTGAGACACACGTGACTCACTGAGAGGAAAACAGTTGACATAATGAGCCATTTTATTTGGAAAGTTAATTCTTTTCGCAGCCTGCAAAGGTTGCGAACCACTGCTATTGGAAATACACTAGCACATTTGGGTAAATAACTGTACATCATCAGAATGAATGAAATAACCAGGAGTAAGAGATAAAGTAAAGTCTGAAGAAGGAAGTTATTCTTATTAAACTCAGGTTAAAATAGAAATAATACCTTCTGGTTGCTTCAAAAGAAGGCTCAGATTCATTTACACTGCAAGTATGGCAAACAATGTTCATTAATTATGAAGTATAAATATAGAATGAATGTGCATACATATCAGGTAAGAGAGAAAATAAACATTGGACATATTAAAGAGTTAAATTTTCCAAATGGTTTTTAACGTTAATTTCAAAGACAAATTAGATTGATAATATTCTTCTTTTATGTCTTCATCAGCTAGGAAATATTACTTAGTAAGATTCCAAAAGATAGCATTGTTATCTTTCATATACAGTTTTGGTTTCCACAGTGACCTGGGTTCTAGTCTCAACTCTGTTCTAATTAGCTGTAATCTTGGGTAATCTCTTTAGAATATAGTTCCCTAGCCTCATAAGGATTTTATATTTCCAAATCTTACCCACCTTTAAAATTTGAATTTAATCTATTTAAATTTTTAATTAGCTACCCTAAAGCATGAGCAGAAGAAACACTTTTTGGGCTTTAAACATGAAAGGTGCACAAAACACAGCTGACCCTTCAGGAGCTTTTAAAAGATACATGTGCCCAAGAAGTCAAGCTATGACATCTGAGTATAATTAATTACTGATTGATATGATTTATATAAAAAGTGGGATTTAATCACATTTAGTTATTCCTATTTTATAGGGAAAAACACTGGAAGACCCATTTGTTTTATTGTTCTAATTTTTAATAATTTAGGGTCAGTTCAATCCCATCATTCTGAAAGACCTGATTTCAATAACTACAGGCATAATCAAAG
>NW_012140524.1:11581130-11582919 GCF_000956105.1 Propithecus coquereli | reverse complement strand
TTAGGTGCTATAGTGGAGGTGAGTACACAGCACTCTTAGAATACAGGGGAAGAAATGACTGTGCACTCCAAGAAGTTACAGAGGATGCAATGCTTAAACTGTATTCAGAGAGGTGAATAATAATGTTCCAAGAATAAAATGATGACAAGAAAGCTTAAGAAAACTTAAAGGTGAAAAAGTTCACGGTGCATGTGAGGGACAAGAGGAGGTTCATCGTGGCTAAAGCATAGGTGTGAGTGGGCGTCCTTGCATACTACCATGCATGCTTAAGGGAGGGGAAACAGAAGATGGGGAGGACTGATAGCACCCAAGTTGATCTAGGGCTGAGACTGGAAATCAGATGAATTAGAAGGACAGGAAAGTGCGGGGATTGAAGGTGCTGGGAAAATTATTCATGGTTTCATTTTCTTAATTGCTTAGTCTTAAAATATTCAAATCATTCTTAATTCTTCCTTCTTCTTCTCCTTATTTATATTTGTCCATTCTTAATTTAGAATGTTTTTTTCTCAACCATCCCATCTTTTACATTTCTACTGTCACTCCCAAGTGCAGGCAACAAACACTGCATTTCTGGGTAATTATTCCAACCAACTCTGAAATGTCTCCTTGACATATCTATTTGTCAGATTTCACTTTCAGATTTACCTTGTTGTTACCCTTTCTAAAACTTGCTATGCCTGCCAGAATGCACATCATGACATCCAGTTGGCTTTTAGGCCCTCACTGTCTGGTCTCAGCCTTCTGAATCTCTTTCTGTTTGGTTTGCTCCCAGGTCCTAACTAACAATCCCACGTAATCTTCCTGCACACTATTTTCCTTCTCCCTTTCCCTTCCTCACACCTCTCCCCTTACCTGATTCTCCTTAACTTGCAAGACCCAGCTTAGGGTCCCAAAACCTACCCTTGTGAAAGTGGCTTGAGGAAAGATCATACTTCCATATATGGCAGTGGTATTTCAAAGATGGTTGGGTGATGGTATATTCTGGCTGCTCCAGCACTAGACTCCTCAGATCCTACATTCTTCATCTTTCCATGGTTAACCTTTCTTCTGCAGTTTACTTGGATTTTTTTTCCTTCTTTATCTGCTCACCAATAACCTAAACAATACCTCCTATCCTATTCCCACCACCCCCCAGACACATATACACTTCAATTGCTGCTCTTTAGTCTTGGTATACAAATTGTTCTCAACAAGTATATAGGACGGGCTGAAACTTCCAATGAGGTGTGTCTTCAGAGAATTTATTCCAAAGACCTCGGAAATGACGATGAAGTGGGGCAAGAAGGGAAGAAAGGAAGTCTCCCATGTAAGGGTTCCAGAAACCATGGACCAAACACAAGGATCAGAAATAGTTGCCATTTTAGTTTTAAATTTTATATGCTCAAAATTACCTCTGTTTGTTGAAAGGACTTCCAAAGGTAATATTTTCTTCTACTGTAGCATTTAATAGCCAAGGCTTTTGAGCTGCATAAGCCACAGAATACCTGTTCCTACTGAGAAATGGAAAAGAAAAACACCAGAATTATGCAAGGGTGCTGGGCTGTGTGCATATTTTAGTATAACCAAGGGAAATAAAAATTAATAAAATATTTCAAACACAGAAATGGAAAACTTCTAAAAGAGAAAATTTTAAAGATCACCAACGTTATGAAGAAATGATTAAATATGTCACCTAAATTAAAGGGATTAGAATGTAATAAAAATGTCACATGATGTGTAAAATTTGATTTTGCTATGCTAAAGAAGTGTTTTAAGGTATAAAGTACTAATCAAAATTTTCTAAAATGAC
>NW_012140524.1:11580495-11581080 GCF_000956105.1 Propithecus coquereli | reverse complement strand
TAAAAACTAGTATTAATTGAGTACTTAGTATGTGCCAGGCTTGTGTACATGGCTTTACATTTTTTACTTCTTTTATTCTTCATAGCAATGACAATATGTTGGTACTGTTTTCATTTTACACATGTGGAAATTAAGGCTCAGAGAAGTTAAGTTCATTCTCTTAAACACTATACTATGAAGCAATAAAGAATAGCCATTAAGACCAAAAGCTACAGAGTTAGCCTAATCCTGGCTACACCACTACCTCTGCGATTGGGCAAATCCCTGCCCCTCTCTCGGCCTTGTTTTTCTCAGCTGTAATATGCAGACAACAATAACACCTGTAGCACAGACTCACTATGAAAGGAGATAATGCATTTAAAGTTTCTGCCCAGTACTTGACACTTGAGTGTTAAAAAATTTTAGTCATGATTGTTCTAAAGATTACAGGTAGACAGATTTTTCAGCTGATCAGAATAGTATGACATCAATGTAAAACAGGTCTACTCAAAGAATAATAAACACTTTAATAAGAACAAATAGATGTTGACAAGAATGGAAAAAATTGTTGGAAGCAATCCCAGTTTCCAAACCCATTACAGTAAG
>NW_012140524.1:11577035-11578642 GCF_000956105.1 Propithecus coquereli | reverse complement strand
AGGTATAAATACAGATGAAGCTTCACTAGCTCCCCACTGCTCACCTCCTGCCGTGCAGCCCCCCAGTTCCTAAGTTTCGTGGAAGGTAATTTTTCCACGGACGGGGGAAGGCGGGCAGCGGAGCTCTGTGGCCTGGTCCCTAACAGGCCACGGACCAGTACCAGTCCACAGCCAGGGATTGGGGACCACAGCACTAGTCTCAAGGCTACCACTGTCTATTACATTTATCCAACAGGGATAAAATGTATCTTCAACATTTCTCAGCCTCCTTCGTTTGCCAGTGACACTGAAAACAGGATTTATACTTCTATTGATTTCAGTTCTAATTTTACATCCAAGCATTTCCTTCTCTTAATTGGAGTTTAAAATAGAATTTATTCTAAAAGTGCCCATAAATAGTCTTTACTCATTCTTGAGAGATGTCTGTATACATAAACAGCAGACTAAGCCACAGTGGAACTCACGATGATAGGTACAAAACGATATTAAAGAACATCGGTAGGTCCAGAGCAATGTTTCCCAACCTCAGCACAACTGATATTTGGGGCAATACAATTCCTTGTTTTGGGGGCTGTCCTGTGTATTGTAGAATATTTAGCAGCATCCTGGCCTCTGTCCACTAGGTCAGTAGCAGCCCAATGACCCAGTGTGATAAACAAATATGTCTTCCAATATTGCCAAATATCCCCTAGGGGCAAAATCACACATGCTTGAGAACCACTGGTTTATAGTCCAATTTCTTAGATATGCTATAGCCAATTTCTTCATACTAGGTAGGCCAAACTAAATATAATTTACTCTTTATCAACCAATTATATATTATGGTTCTGAATCACTTTATTACCATAATGTGCTGTGAAGACCCCAAACCACCATTCAAATGTCTAGAAGAAGCACTATGTTAGAATCAACCATTCAAATATCCGGAAGAAGCACCTCCTTTTCCATGTCTTTAGTGTTTCAGAACACTCTAGTCAGATCTATCCATACCTCTAATTCGATAATTCCAGTATCTAGTTCAAATTAAGTATGAAGAGAAATAGCTGATTTTTCAGCCTCTTATGAAGGTTTCAGAAAAGATTATTTGATACTTCTTCTCTGAAGACTGAAGCATTAAGGAATTGTTTGCATTTAAGCTTTATAAAGAATGCAAGTTTTCCATAACTTATTTTATTATTGAGTTTTTAAGTTATTTCTTTGAGTGTTGCCTATTTAACTTTAAAAATCTATCTTTACAATTCCAACCTTACTTTTATTTCAGCAACATGTTAGTTTATATTATTATAAATCTCTATAATAAATTGTTTTATAATTTTTTATTTATGACATTAGAAGTTCCTACCAATTTTTTTAAAAAGCTGCATTTACTTCTAAGGAGTCCTCAGACTCACAACATTGGAATTTATTGCTGTAAGTTTTTCTCTTGGAAGATTATCAGATGTATGACAGAAACTAATTAAAAATACACGTACTTGCTCCAGTGAACTTTCCCTTCCAGTGTCTGCATCTCACCGAGGATGGCAAGGAGAAGAGAGGACTTTCCACATCCCACTTGGCCCACAATCATGGTTAACTGACCTACAGAAATGAAACACAGGATCATAACA
>NW_012140524.1:11575725-11576985 GCF_000956105.1 Propithecus coquereli | reverse complement strand
TCACTCTCTAAGAGGCTTGGTTTTTCATTTGTTTGTATGTTAGAATCAACCCAAACATTTTTAAAAGAAAACCTTTGTCTTTTCTGCCATGAAGAGATGGAGTTTTTGTCTAGTAAGGCAAATGCTCATAAAAAGATGATATTTAAATTATAGAGATTTTATAAATACTCAGAATTATCTTATGCCTTCTCATGCCTTCATCCTATTGGCTCTGACGCTAAAATATATGCTGAATCTATTCACCTTGGTCCATTTCCACAGCTACCATGCTACTTCAAGCTACCTTCATCTCTCAACTGGATGAGTCAGATTAACTCCTAAATGGTTTTCCCACTTCCCCTCTTGCATCTATAATTCATTCTCCACACACCAATTAGAATCATCTTTTCAAAATGTAAATCACTTCTCCACTTAAACTTTTGCAATGTCTTCACATTGAACTTAGAATAAAATCTTAACTCCTTATCATGTTCATAAGGCTGCCTCCCTCTCCAGGCAGCCTCAGATTGCACTTCCCTTGGGCAATATTCATCAGCCATTCTAGTCCCCTTTCTGATGCTCAAACACACCAAGTGCATTTGCATCTGAGGTACCTTGCACATGCCAGTTTTTCTATCCACAGTCCTGGCTTGCCTGGCCCCACAAAAATCATTCATGATTCAGCTCAAATGTTAATTCCTGAAAGATCTTTCCTAAAGTATATTCCAAAATGTTCCCCATTGTCTACCTTTTACTATATTTCCTTGTTTTATCATCTTCACAGCATTTATTCCAGTCTAACATTATCTATTTTTTTCTTGTCGATTACTTGTGTTGCATACAGGCCACATTCTAGACCATAAGACCATGAGATCAGTAACTTGCCTTTCTTGCTTATTTCTCTATCGTTCATATCTAGATCAATATTTGGCACAAAGGATGTACTCAGTAAATGTTTGTTGAACAAAAACAGAAAAGGATTAAGAAGCAAAATATCTATATTCCAGTCTAACATACTAAGAATGGAGGATAGTCCAAATAAGGCGCCATTCTTTCCTTTGTCCAAATGTAGTTAATTTCAATCCTGGATCAAACTGGACAGTGAAGATCTTCATACTCAGGCCACGCTGTTTTGATGTTACCTAAACCACATCCTGCCCCCTCCCACATGCCCCCTAAGCCCTCAAATAACATTAACTAAATTTTCTATTATTATGTTATCAATTTTATGTGTATTAATTGACATGTGGAATTTGCCTTTAAATTAATTTTAGGAATATT
>NW_012140524.1:11572473-11575675 GCF_000956105.1 Propithecus coquereli | reverse complement strand
ATAACAATAAAAGAAAGTAACATGTCAATGTGCCTCCTGGCCATCCAGGTGGAAATGCGCATAGACATGTGGAAATGGTGATATGGATTTAGAAGTCATCAATTTATTCAATAATGATTGATTGAATTCCACCTGTATTTATTCACTATCAATTCAAAAATACGTATTGATTACCACCTAGTGCCAAGAATACTGGGGATACAGTGAACAAGAAAGATCCATCCCTTCTTTCATGCTGCTTTCACTTTCGTGGGAGCAGGACAAGGGAACAAGTGCTAAATAAGTGGGGTAAAAGGGAGGTATTAGGGCACAGATAAAGAACCAAGAAAAAAAGAACCAAAGAAAGAAGCCACCTTTGGCAAATCAGAATAAACAATGGAGTTGATGCCAGAGGGATAATTAAGAGTGAGCAAGATGAAGAAAAGGCCAAGAGTACTTCAGACCCAGAGAAAATGCACATTGGATGACCATGAGATATCCCAATCATACAAGGAACTGATGTAAACTCAGCACAGCAAAAATGTAGGTGTAAATGACAATGAACTTCAAAAAGTAAGCAGAGCCAGGAAGAGCTCATAAATCATTTTACTGAGCTTGAATTTTTCCTCAGAATAACAGAAAAGCACTGAAAAGCTTTAAACAACAGGAGGCAGTTTAGTTTAGAAATATGACTCTGATCGCCAAATGTAACAAGGGGATTGGAGGGACAAGAATGGAGGTGACACAGAGCCCATGGAGGCCATCAGAGTCATGGAGATCAGAAGGCAGTGCTGTGAGTTAGGGGGTGGTGAATGAATGAAGAGAAGGGGACACATCAGAAGACACCTCGGATCGTGTGATTGAGTGGTATAGAGGAGAAAGGGGAGGATGGAGTCAAGGACAGAAAGCACATGTCATGGGGGTAGATCATGAATTCAGCATCAGACACATTCACTTAGAGCTGTCTAAGGAATATCCCAATGACTGTGGCCAGCAAGCAGAATTTAAAGCTCAGGAGAGAGATCTGGGAAACAAATGAAGACTTTAGAGAGTGATTTTCCCTCTTGATATATGCCTTAGATACCAAGATCTTTGGGTTAAAATAGACATTTAAATGTAAAGACAGGCGTGAGAAAATTAGAAGAATGGATATACCAATTCGTTATTTTGAGGGCAATGGAGAGAGAAGGTCAAATCTTTGGGCCATGACTTGGGCACCTGTCAAGTGATGTCAGGATTGGGGGATAAACCTCTACCAAGACACAGAAGGAGAAGCAGGTTTTGGTGATATAAGGTATCAGAGTTCAGTTGGATGTGTTGAATTTGCAGCTTGTGTAAGACTTTTTGGAGAAGGTATTAGGTCTTCAAAAGAAAGATCTTGGCCAAAAATGTATATTGGGGTGTCACTAATAGAGGAGCTGGAGTCAAAGGCAAAATTCAAGGGATAAGCAAAGGAAGGGAAGCGTACAATAGACTGAGAAGAGCAGTCAGAAAAATTGAAGAAGAATTAGAATATTCTTCCCCACCTTCCATCTCCACTCCTGTCGCAGCTCCTGACTTTTGGAATCATTAATTTTGGCTTATCCTTAAAATGCAAGTTCAAGTATCATTTATTTACTCACTCCATCAAGAAAGCCTTCATTGACCCCACAGACTCAATTCAGTCAAATCACCTATTATTTGTTCTTATAAAACCCTGTACTTCTCCTTCCTGATATTTATAAAAAATTAAGCAAATAATTAATTATCAAATTGTTTTCTTACTTCCTTGTGGTCTCCCCTGCTAAACAGTAAGATTCTTGAAAACAGGGACCTGGCTTTCTTTGTTCACTTATTTATCCCCCAACAACTAATCAATGATTTGCATATAATAGGTGTGCAATATTTTTAATAAATGAATAAATGAAAATATCATGGAAACCAAAAAATAAGTTAGTCTTGAGAAGTCATCAGTGCTGAACAGTTTCAAAATCTGTAGAGAAGTTAAGTAAGACTGAGAACAAATTATTAGGATTTAGCACTGAGCCCATCATTACACGAAATAACCCGGTCCATGTCTGGACTCATCTTCCATCATTCAGTGTGGTTGTCAGTAGCAGTGAAGGCAATAAGAGAAAGCAAAGAGATCAAAGCAAAGACAGAAAATCCCCTTCTGGAAAATAGAATAATATTTCACTTCTGAAGATCTCTCCATGTAGGATTTGTGTGTATTTTCCTCCAAGAGTAAAAGCTAAACTTGATACAGTATACCAACTTTCGAGTATTATAGTTGAGACATTATGGAATGATAGAGTGACTTTTGCAAGCTTAAGTCAGGAACAATATCTGGAAAAAGGAAAGTTACACGTTGGCACACACACGTTATATTACATCCAATGCCGGCAAGCTGGTTCAATGTGCTATTATTACTTCATGCCCGGCAAAGTCACATGAAAAGGAATAAATCCTCAATTCATCTGTCTTAAAATAATTGAACCACTGTTATAAAGTTGGTTATGCCAAGATGGTAGAACATAGAACATCAGGGCAGATGGGGCCTGAAGAGTAGGATGGTTGATGGCATGGGTGAGAGGGACAGGAAAAGAAAAGGAAACCCAAAATAAATGATAGCTATTTCTCCCATAATTACCCCAATTACTACACATTCTGGACTCTCTCATTGGAACCATCCATCAGATAAAGACTTTTAGTTCTAGCTCCCAAGTTATCAGTAGAAGTCACTGTTTTTCATGACAATCAGGAAAGGATAACTTCAAGTCAGCGGAACTTTTGTTTTTCAACAAATATGAAGCACACCTGAATACAAGGTTGATGTGAAATTATAATGGCATTCTGACAGTTTTGGAGATTTTTTTAGTTCCTCCCTCCTCTCTCTCACCTTTCTTTTCTGAAGCTACAATATGTCAGACTAGGTCAAAGGTATTAATTCGCAAGGAAGTATCTGTCAGTGTCTTTGTATGCCAGGTTTACCCATGTAGATATGTCCTGGATGAACAGAAGTGCCTTCGGTCTTGCTCAAAGTAAATATTTCTTCTGCAATAAGTCAGAGTACTTTACTGGATTTTGCTCATGCCCATATATGAGGACACACTTAAAAATAAAATTTATGTAATCAGAGACACGTGCAATGGTGAAAGAACAACAACAAGGCACTTGGTGTCTTATCATAACATTTAGAGTATTGTTTTGAGCTTTAAAAAATATCAAGCAATTTAGTCTGCTC
>NW_012140524.1:11560192-11561328 GCF_000956105.1 Propithecus coquereli | reverse complement strand
ATGCAACAATCCCAGCTCTGGGTATTTATACAAAAGAATTAAAATTAGGATCTCAGAGAGATATTTGCACCCCCTTGTTCATTGTAGCATTACCCACAATAGCCAAGATATAGAAACAATCCAAATGTCCATTGACAGATCAATGAATAAAGAAAATGTGGTATAGACATACAATGGGCTATTCTTCAGTCTAAAAAAGAAGGAAATCCCGCTATTTGCAACAACACAGATGAACATAGAGGACATTATGCTAAGTGAAATAAACTAGTCACAGAAAGACCAATATTGCATGATTCCACTTATATGAGGTATCTAAAATAGTCAAATTCACAGAAGCACTTAGCATCACAGAAATGCAAATCAAATCCACAATGAGATATCATCTTACCCTAGTTAGAAAGACAAACATCACAGATGTTGGCAATGATTCAGAGTAAAGGGAACTCTTATACACCATTGGTGGGAATGTAAATTAGTACACTACTAGGTATTTATCCAAAGAAAGAGAAATCAGTATATCAAAGGGATACCTCCACTCACATGTTTACTGCAGCACTATTCACAATAGCAAAGATATGTAATCAATCTATGTATACATCAAAAGATGAATGGATAAAGAAAATTTGGTATACATACACAATGGAATACTATTTGGCCATTAAAAACAATGAAATCATGTCATTTGCAGCAGGTCATTATGTTAGATGAAATAAGCCAGGCATAGAAAGACAAAATCACATGCTCTCACTCATATGTGGGAGCTAAAAAGTCGATCTCATAGAGTTAGAGAGTAGGATGAGAGATACCAGAGGCTGGAAAATTGTGGGTTGGAGGGGGAATGAAGAGAAGTATGTCAATAGGTCCAAACAGACAATTAGATAGAAGGTATAAGTTCTAATATTTGATAGAGTGGGGTGACTATAGTTAACAACAGCGTATTATATATTTCAAAGTAGCTAGAATAGAGAACTTGAAATGTTCCCCACACATAAAAATAATAAATACTCAAGGCAAAGGATACCCCAGTACCCTGACTTGATCATTACACATTCTAAGCATGTAATAAATACTCACATGTACCTCATAAATATGTAGTAATATAAATATTATGTATCAATAAAAAAATTAAAAATCTT
>NW_012140524.1:11558856-11560142 GCF_000956105.1 Propithecus coquereli | reverse complement strand
GCAGACACAAATAAATGAAAAGACTGGAAGAATTAATGTTCACAAACTGGAAGAATTAATATTGTTAAAATTTTCATACTACCTTAAAGAATCTACAGATTCAATGTAACCACTATCAAAATCTCAATGGTATTTTTTAGAGAAATAAAAAAAAATTCTAAAATTCATATGGAACCACAATAGAACCCAAGTAGCCAAAGCAATCTTGAGAATGAACAACAAAGGTATAGGCATCACACTTCTTGATTTCAAAATAGATTACAAAGCTACAGTAATAGTATGGTATCGGCATAAAATAGCCATATAGACCAATGGCACAGAAGAGAGACCCCAGAAATAAACCCATGCATATACAGTCAATTGATCTTCAACAAGGGTGTCAAGATCACACAATGGGAAAAGGATAGTTTCTTTAACAAATGGTGTCGGGAAAACTGGATATCCACATGCAAAAGAAAAACATTAGACATTACACAATACACAAAAAAATCAGTAAAAATAGATTAAAGACTTAAATGTCAGACCTGAAACTATAAAAATCCTTGAAGAAAACATAGGCGTAAAGCTTCTTGACATTGATCTTGGCAATTGTTCCTTGGATTTGACACCAAAAGCACAGTCAACAAAACAAAAAATAGACAAGTAGAACTACATCAGACTAAAAAGCTTTTGCACAGGCAACAATCAACAGAGTAGAAAGGCAACTTATGGAATGGGAGAAAATATTTGCAAGCCATCTATTTGATAAGGAGTCAATATCCAAAATACATATTAAGAATCTCCTACAACTTAATAGCGAAAAACCAAATAATCCAATTTAAAAATGGGCAAACAACTTGAATAGATACTTCTTCGAACAAGACATACAAGTGGCCAGCAGATATATAAAAAGATGTTCCACATCACTAATCATCAGAGAAATGCAGGTCAAAACCACATTGAGATATCACTTTCCACCTGTTAGGATGGCTATTATCAAAAAATCAAAAGATAACATGTGTTGGCAAGAACATGGAGAAATTGAACCCTTACACATTGTTGCTGGGAATGTAGAATGGTGCAGCCACTATGGAAAACAGTGTGGAGGTTCCTCAAAAAATTAAAAATAGAACTACCTTATGATGCAACAATCCCAGCTCTGGGTATTTATACAAAAGAATTAAAATTAGGATCTCAGAGAGATATTTGCACCCCCTTGTTCATTGTAGCATTACCCACAATAGCCAAGATATAGAAACAATCCAAATGTCCATTGACAGATCAATGAATAAAGAAAATGTGGTATA
>NW_012140524.1:11553459-11554931 GCF_000956105.1 Propithecus coquereli | reverse complement strand
ATAAATTCAAGGATGTGAGCCCCAGAGCATCTAAGCCTCTTTCTCCCAAGGGGTTGAGTATATTAAATAGCTAAGAAGAAAAACAACTGGCTATAAGGACTTGTTCTGAAAGATACCAGTGTTTATTAGAAATCTATAATAATCGTGACAGTGGAATACTGGACAGACAAGCAAAACAGAGAAAAACACAGGCCAGCAGTAGATCCACACATAGATAGGTCCTTGATGTGTAACTGACACCACGCCAAA
This sequence comes from Propithecus coquereli, assembly GCF_000956105.1. Lineage (NCBI taxonomy): Eukaryota > Metazoa > Chordata > Mammalia > Primates > Indriidae > Propithecus > Propithecus coquereli. The sequence goes on along the minus strand of NW_012140524.1, from coordinate 11,554,682 downwards.
GATCTAAAAATATTAAATCAGACCTTACTGATTTACTACTAAATGTAGTAAAATGACTATACTAAATTTACTACTGCTAAATTTATGACAATTTACTAATCAATCATTCATTTCTGATTTACTTAACTAAATCAAATCTCTACTTCATACTGAACACAAAAATGGACTCGAAGTGTATTAAAGAACTAGATGTGAAAAGTGTAGCTTCAAAGCTTTTAGAAGCTATATAGAATATCTTCATGATCTCTAGGTAGGGAAAGTTTTCATAGGTAAGACAAAAAAAAACCAAAGCATTAACTATTAAGGAAAAGTTATATAAACTAGGTGATAGTAAAATTAAGAACTTCTGCTTACTAAAAGATAACACAGAGTGAAAAGCAAGCCACAGAGTGGGAGAAGAATTTTGTATCACATATAACTGTCAAAGAAGTACCCAGCATTTTTTAAAAGGTGAAGGGCAAATAACCAGGCAATTCACGAAAAGGAAAATCTAAACTCAAACGGCCCAAATAAATACGTATACACCTCATTTGTAATCAGAAAAAAGCAAATAAAAACCACAGCAAGATACAATTGCATCTCCTCACAGCACACAACATTTGGCAGAAAAATGAGCAGCGTTGGTAAAGATGCAGAGCAACTGGAACTCTCAATCGATGCTGGTGGAAGTGTCTATTGGCTCAACCACTTTGAAAAACAGTTTGCCATTATCTAGGAAAGTTAAGGATGCACATACCCTAAAACTCAGCAATAGCCACAAACTGAAAAATACCCAAAAGTCCATCAAAATTAGAACAAAGAAATTCTGATTTATTTATACAGTGGAACACTATTTGGCAATAAGAATGAATGAATTACAACTACATACAGCAGCATGGATGAATGAATTGTACATATGTAATGTTGAGCAAAAGAAGGAACACACACACACAAACACACATTTAAACTCAAAAAAAAAAAAACTAAAAATATGTTTTTAGTGAGGCATGCATAGCAAGGATAATCCAGGAAATGAGGACTATAAAAGTTAAGGTGGTAACTACATATCTCGGGGGAGAGGTATGAGAGAAAGCAGCAAATGGTATATTGGGGGCATTTTCTGCGGATCTAGCAATATATGTACTTTCCTGTAGTATATTGTATTTCACAATAAAATATTTCAAAAATGATAAATGGATCATTACCAATTTGAGAGTTTTCACCAAAATAAAAAATTAATTTGG
>NW_012140524.1:11535730-11552394 GCF_000956105.1 Propithecus coquereli | reverse complement strand
ACAAGAGGCCAAATTTGAAATGAGGTCAAAGGCAATATTAGGAAGCTGGGTGAATGCACGCAACACTGGTCCAGGCCTTTCTTGGTTCAAAACAATTATTATCTAATTTATTTCTCTAAAATTTGAATTTATAATATTGTTCTCTATAAATCAATTTACTTGGTTGATAAATGTTAAGAGAACTAGAGGAAATACATTCCACATTATCTTCTAAGGCAGATTCAAAAGAAAGGCTCATTCTTTAGTCATCAAAACATACTTAATACTGCTGGAGCAAAAACTAGGAGGTGAAGAAGAGCTGAGAATTATACACTCATAGGAATATTTTGTTAAAAGTTATTAGGATTAATGATCACAGCAAAGAGACTTCAAAGACATGATTTAGAATACTTTTGCAGAACTTCACCAAAAACTAGTAACATAAATGCTTCTGTTCACGTAAGAACCCAGGAAATAAAATAACCTTTATTGCAATATCCTCTGTCTCTGCGGGCCGTAGACGTCGTGTTGATTGCTCATAGCTGTCCAGGTGATATCTTCCAGGCTGCTTCCTGTTTATAGTTTTCGGCTGCGGCATCCCAAATGGAAAAGAATGCAAGTCGAAGCTTTATGAGAAAATTGAATTTTCACTGAACATTAACTCACATTGCTACTTTTCCACTTAAATTCCAAGAAAAAGAAACAAGTGAATTACTTTCATATTTAAATTATTATGACAGCTTCTCCTAAAAAAAGCAAATAATAAAAAATTGTTAAGCTATAATTTTAAACCTAACTCACATGCCTTGTAAGAAAAATGAAAATATAATATGAAGATACAATACTTACAAAGGATGGAAGTTCAAGTATTTGAGTCACAAACTACGTTTTGGGCAACCTTTCTACAGTGGTATGGATGAATATACCCAGGCAATAAAATACTGTGTGTTGTGTCAAAAGGTGATAAGATTAACTCAGGTCAAACTAGAATCCACTGGTCAGGCTATCGGGCTTATAGACAATTGAGTGCTACATTATTGATCATCCTCTGAATCATGAGGATTTTGAATCTGATACACTCACGTAAATCAGATTGAGCTGCACATCACCCAAGAATTTATTGTGGACTAACAAAAGTATAAAGATTTAGAAATTTTTGCCCAAAGATGTACAGTGTTTCATATGGAGATCCATAAGCTACATAGAATGATCTAGTCTATATCCAATGTTATAGTGCTATTCCTAGTCAACACACAAAAGCATCCTTTGCAAAGAGGATGCCAGCTGAAGTGTGACAGTCTGCACACATTTAAAGTGAACTTTAGTTAGATCATAATTAGAAATCTGTCATTCTCTAATTTTTAGTTTAATTTCACATAGAAATAAATGGCTAAAGAGAAGGTAGAATATTTAGCTCTGTAAACCTCGAATTTGAAAAAATTTAAAAGCTCAAAATTTCTTCCAGAAACTTAATGAGCAAATATTCCAACGTAAATAATTATCTGTCTTACTTAAATACTTTAGAGAGAATATGAAGGCTAAATAGTCATATACTTTAAAACTGCTAAGTTACCTAAAAAACAAAGAATTTTAGAATTGTGAAACTTTTTTTTTTGGCCTAGAATTGCAGGTTTAGCTTTTTGAAAAATCCACTGGGTTCTACTATGGGCTTTAGGAATGTCCTTGAACAATCAGTAATTTAATCCAAACAAGATATTGCTCTTCCAATTTCCATCAACTGGTGTATCAACAGCACATCAAACTATCAAATAGTACATTGCTAGGCTACATGCAAATAAATACACACATTAAAAAGCCACTGAGAAAATTGAAAGCTAAGTACAGCAATGGTCTGTCACATAGAAAACACTACATACATTTTGACTTAGAGAGAGAGAGAGAGCATATATTCATGAAACTTTATTTTAGCTTTATTTTTTCTTCCCACAGCCCTCACAGACAACCCTGGAAGTACACTGCATGAGATGTTGTAGAAAGCCACTATCCTTTAGGCTAAATATATTTTCCACACAAAACAGGTCCATACCTATATATATATAATTCAGTCTTCTAAAGTCTTTAATTCTACAGCAGTATTGCCCCCAGAGATCTAAAAGGAATGACTTCACGCCCTTCACAAAACTAAGAAGAGGGTGGGAAGAAGAGACGTGTTGACAGAGATTTGAGTCGGAGCTCCACAGATGTAATTTAAAGAGTCGTTGGCTCTAGAATGCCACTAATTCTCCATGGAGATTCTACAGCCAAAACCACTTAACTCCAAGCTTTTACAGAATACATAGTATCTTAAGCGCTCTCAAGAAGGAGTTTCCATTAGTGTTATTTTCAAACACACAGCTTTTTTCACTCCATTTAAAAACGTTTGTCATTTGTGGTTTGGCCCATCAGCAGTGATGAATGACCCTGAAAGACATCAGAAGTCCAGCCTGGTTTCAATAACCCTGAAGATATTGGATGCATTTGAAGGGGATTCTTTTTTCTTTCCAAAAACCTTCCCTCAGTTCAGTTTTTCTTCTATCCCTCATCTCAAACAAACAAAAATTAGTTACATTTCCCCAACTCCATGAACTTGACCTCCTATATCCCTTTTCCTGAGATCATCTCACTGTGTTCATCTCCACGTCCGTGAAAGACGATCGAATGAGTTCTTTCGCAGTCTAGGATCATCCAAATTATGTGATGAGGCTGGTTCTAATCAAATATTTCCTTTCCTGCTGCCTAAAAGTATTGACACTCTCTAATGTATTTCTGTCTTCGTATCCATGTCCACACAATACCACGTGAGCATTTTGAGGCATCATTACTCCAGTGTATATAAGCATGCGTGGTACTTCCTTCTCCGACAAAATCATACCTGCCCTACAAAACAACTTAGAAAGCAGAAGAGTAATTCCAGAAAAGCAGAAGAAAACAGTAAGTCTAAATAAAGCCAAATGCTTGTCTTAACTATTGTTAGCAGTTTTAAACATGATATAAAAAATTAATATAGATTGACTCCCTGGTAAAGGCTTTCCAAGTTTTAATCAATTCTAGTAAGAAGACTGCATGTACATTTTTGCTGGGTCACATAAATGATAAACATGTTCATATTTTTATCTAATAGTAACATGAATAACTAATTTTAAATTATAACATGATTCACTTTGGAATAACACCTTTCTACTTTACTGTTATGAGATATATATTAATTTGAAAGAATTTCTTCAGAATTTTTCAGACACACCCTTCAAGAAAGTGGTCTCCTTCAGTCCCATTGATTTAAATGTTATCTAATGGCTAATGACTCTTACATTTACATCTCCAATGCTGATGTCTCTTCTTGGATTAAGAAGAATCTCAAAATTAGCATGTGCAAAATATACCTCTTGATGTCACCTCAACATCCATCTACTCATTTCTCCGCCTCCCTATTTCAGTTAATGGCTACATGGTCTACTAATTGCTCAAGCCAATAATGTAGGATTCCTCCTTGAGTTCTTTTGTTTCTTCATCTCCTAATCCAATCTACCAGCAAGTTTTTATCAGTTCAACCTGAAAAATGTACACTGAATTTGATCACTTTCTCACAATGTCCATTGCAACTGCAACAAGAACTCTAATTCTAACCATCGCCATCTCTTGCCTATGTGATTATAACAACCTCTTTACTGATCTACCTGTTCACTTTGTCCCCATTGACTTCTCTCTACACAGCACCCAAAGTGATCTTTTAAAAATATAAATGAAATTATGTTAGTCCCTACTTTAAAACCTTCCAACGATTTCCTATTGCACGTAGATAAAATCCAAACTTTTTCCACGGTCTACAAGAACCTCGATCATTGTTCTTACCCTGTCTCAACTTTCCCCTCTTCGCCAGGCTCCAGCCATAGTGCCCTTGTGTTCCTTGAATACACCAATGTAATTCCTATCTCAAGGTCTTTGCATCTGCTAGTTCTCTTGCTTGGAATTCTCTCTTCCCAGATCTTTGCAGGAAAGGTACCTAGGTGCTCTTCATTCAGGTCTCAGCTCAACCCTGGCTCTTCAGAGGGCCTTCTGGGAAATGCCCACCTTGCTTCAAGTACTCCATTCACTCTCTGATACCCTCTTTTATTTTCTTCACACAGTGAAACTATCTTATTGTTTTAATTTGTTTATAATCTGCCTCCTGCCTCAAGAAAGCAAACTCTGTGACAGGAAAGCTCTTGTGTGCCTTGTTCATAGCTACATCCCTAGGTCTTGCCACAAAGTACAGGGTAGTAAGTCAGTCTAAAAACACAGACAAATACATAATAAATGGTTTATTTATTACATATACATGACAAAATAATACTATGTTTCCAGGCTTTATGTAGATACTAAGTATGTATCATGGAAGAATGAACTGTTCTGTAAATTACAAGACTCACGTTTTAATTCTCACTCTGCCACTTACTAATCTTATGACTTTATTCAAACCATACAACATGCAAACTCAATGTATTCAGCTGGAAAATAAAACCAAGTAATGTAATATATTAAATGGATCAAAAAACCTGATGCAACAGAAAGCATGTTTTCAACTAAAAAATGTAATATAGCTAAAAGGTATTTTAAGAATATGGTGCAGGAGTAGTAAGCTTATTTGTATTGTTTTTACACAAAGCTTGGGGTAGACAACCTCTCAATTTCCTTTCAAATTGAGCATGTGTTGTCCCTCTTAGAATAATTCTTTCATGACTTATAAAGACAAGCCTTATACATTTATTTATTGATTTTAGACTTGTGAGGCTGTACAGGAGCAGGTAGAAATTTTTCTTCATATAGGTTAAAAAATTGTTTATAATTTCTTCTACTTGCACCCCTATTAATCCACCCATTCTGCTGAGACTGTCCACTACTCACAGCCTCCACAACAAGAAAAAGCACTTACAACTCCAGTGTGTTTCTTGCAGGACTCAAAAGGAAGAGAACCTTCACCAGTTCTCCAACTGTCATCACCAATCTCATCACTCAAGAGAAACTCATTCAGCTTTTGAACACTGCAAAAAAGCAAACAAACAAACACAGAATAACAGTTAACAACAAAAACCACCTCCAACAAAGTACTACCTAAATAAATTTCCTGCATTACCATGGTGAATAGCCTGTGAGAGTCATTTTTCAAGACCAACTGGGAATTCAGCGAGATTGACCAAACATCCTAAATTGCCCGGGACTGAGGGGTTTCCAAGAAATGGGACTTCCAGAGCTAAAACCAGAAAATCCCAGGAGAATTAGGACCATCGGTCACCCTAAATTCAGCAGAATTTCCTTTGCATTTTTTTTTTTTTGCAATTATATTCTTTGCCAAAGATAGTGGAGTTGGATGGGAATTTGAAACAGGGTGGTTAAAAATAATAATACCAATGAGGAAAGTATTTTTATTATCCTAATTTCATAAATGAAAAGAAGTGAGGTAGTTAAGTAACCTGCCTGAAATCACTTAGCATATAATATGCAGATCTGTGGTCCCTGGCCACCGTGTATCCTGCTGAAGCACTATACATTACACGTATTTTCTGAACCTGGCAAGGAGCGGGCCCTCCAGAGTCCTGCTACTCAAAGTGTCGTCCAAGGACCACCAGCACCAGTGTCAGCTGGGAACTTATTAGAAACAAAAAAATCTCAGTCCCCATCCCCAAATATGAATCAAAATGTGCGCGTTAACAATTTCCAGAGGCGCTTCACAAGCACATTGGAGTGTGAAAGGCCCTGCTCAAGAAGACTGGTTTGCAAACATTTACTGTGGTCTCCTTTGGCTGGGCACAAGACTCCTTGGCTCATTTACCTACTCATTCTAATCTTCTGAAACCAATATCATAGGATCTGCAGCAAAAATAAATACATAAAACAAAGAAAACAATAACATGGTTTGAAAACATCCTCTGACAAATAAAATAATACACAAAAGAAAATTCGGTTGCAAAGGGAAAGAAATGCTCCTTTTAGCATGCTAGGATGCTGAAAGTGGACAAACTTGTTTGGTGCACGCAGCATCAAGGATGGGGGAGATACTGCCTTTGATAAGAAACTAGAAAATATATATTTGAAATAAAAGGTTTCTTTTAAAAAAAATTCATTTGAACTTGTAGTCAAGTGCCTCCAGACAAGTCTGCAGAGTTTGTTTTTGTGATATGCAATAAAATGGAAAAAAGCAAATTTAATTGTCTGTTGTCCATGATCTTCAAGCCCTTTGGCCTCGCAGGCCACAGAAACATGAAGATAGATAAAATGCATTGGGGCAGTCTAACTATTAACTTCCAAATTGCACTTACAGAGAACTAAGAGAAATAGTTGTTATTAAGAGCTTCATTTTGTACACGTTCTTTGAGTCTTTGTCAGCAAAGTCTGACAGTATAGACTTGAAAGACACAGTGTTAGAAATGCCTTAGGAAATAGCATTTTATTCATCTTAAATGGCACTGAATCCTGTCTTATTTTTATATGATAGATTATAATTGTCATGCAGTTCCTATGTTTTGAAGACATTTGATTTTGAGAAGCACAGCTCTATCAATCAAAGGAATGAATACCTTTCAAACAATCTCACACTATGTCTCTGCACACAAGGGAAAGTACAGAAGCCAGGCTCATTTGCCTTTGTAACTCCAAATCTAACACCACCTGGCACACATTGTTCAATGAATGTTTTATGAGTAAATCAAAGATGGAATAAACCAACAATTCAGACATTTAAGTAAAGTTGGTTAATTCTCCATCTCACTTTTCTAGCATAGACACAAACCTCACTGAAGCTTTCATAGAATAAATGAGCCCCATTGTTGCTGAACATCAGAAACAATGCTCCCTGAACTTAATTGCAGGTGGGGAGAACGTTCTCTTCATAGCATCCCACTTTGAATACCAATTACAAGAAACATTAATGGACCCCAAGACTAACCCTTCTCCGAACCCGTCTCCCCTTCCCCTCCCACATCTCCAATCATTCTAAGGTTCCTTACTGAGAATCCCCCTGTAGTGATATTTTGTCATTGTTTTGTTACTGTTGGTTACATGTCTCTCTATCCCATTAGATGGTGAACTCCTAAAGAGCAAAGATTTTCATCTTCAGAATCTAGCCCAATGCCTAAAATACAGCATGGTAATTCCTTAAGACATGTCTGGTGAATGAATAAATGGGTAATACAAAAAGTATTTCCTGTTCCTATGAGGTCCTTTCAAAAATCAAAGAGGCAAAACAGTGATGGAAAATGTATGAATCCTGACCAAAGGTGAAGTAATTTCCACCACCACGCTGCCAGGGTTATATTTTTAAAATGCAAATATATTCATGTAACAGCCCTCTCTTTAAAGCAACAAATGGCACCCTTTGCCTTTTCGCGCCTTCAGCATCTAAAAGCTGATTAGGATTTTACTCTCCTGCTTCAAGCCCTGAAATTTTCCACATCAGAACTTTTTCTAGAATGACATTGAACTACTTCAGTCCCCTGAATATAGCAAGATTTCTCACCTACTTATTCACCCTTTCCCCTTGCATATCTTGTTTCCTCTGACAAAATATGTTTTTCCTTTTTTCTCCAACTGGCCAAGTCTTAACTTAGTTTTTAAGATACTATGAAAGAGCCACCACCTCCTTTTAAATCTTTACTGACCAGATAGTCCTCCTTCCTCTCAGTAAGCTTCAGTGATCATCACACATGGGCCCATGGCATTCTGTGATTACCTATATCACACCACGTTAACACACCGTATTGTAATTAGTTTCCCTTTCCAATCTCTCCAACTAGACTGTGGACTCCATGAGGACTTCTGTCCACCTTTTACCTTTGCAATCCCTAATGCCAAGCAATGTGCCTGAGGTATTAATAAATGAATGTAGACCCACAGAAGACGCTCTGAAACATGGAGTGGATATGGGTAAAATAGTGATAAATTAGTAAAATGGAGATTTGTCAAATTTATGAAATATTTAGGCAATGTGCTAGGTACTTTTTGTGTATTATCTTGTTTAATTTTCTTAACCATCACAAATAAACAGGGGGTGTTATTGTGCCCATTTGACAAGTGAGGAAGCTGAGCTATAGAGACACTAAATAATAAGTTTGATGTTTGAGGTCAAACAATGAGTATTTCATGGCAGTGCCAGGATTTGAAAACAGATATATTTGATACCAATCAATTTGCTATCCTGATTCCACCACTTTTCTAGTTCAGTGTTTTACTAATTTCTCATTTGTTTAGATTATTCACAAAAGTATTTAAGGTCTTAGTTACATATGTTATTTTTTCACTTCTCAGATTTCACTTTGTATGTATAGCTATAGCTTGGACAGGTGCTGTATTAATTGGGAATAACTGATTTTGTTGCTGGCGGTCACATGTATTTTCTGTAGGAATTAGGAAAGTTTGTAAACTGGAAGACAACGACCAGGCCAGAGTGTAAATGTGCTTTATGATAAATATCAATACAACTTATTTGACTGAAGATAATGAAGTAGGCTGGCCAAGCATACATTCCTTTGCAAAGTACATGAGAAAAAGGACGCAGAGTTATTTCTCAACAAAAGGAAGGGATTTGTTTTATACTTTTTCCCTTTGGCAAATAACATCTTTGGACAAAGATATTGCATTATACGTGAAATACCAGAAACCTCAACTCAAATTATTTATAAAGGATGCACATATTTTCCTTCAGAAAAGCAAAACACATAAATTATTTCCTTACAAATAAAGCAAAGCAGAGAAGTGAGGCAGGTATCCTGAAAAACGTCGTTCATTCCAGTATTTTAATATTTTAGATAATAGTGATTTTTCATCACTCTGTTGTGCAAACGTAGACAAGAACATTCATCATAAAATGTCCGTGAAAACTCCAGTGGTGTGGGGCGCTGGGGGTTGTGAGGAAACAACCTGAATCATAAGTGCCTCTTTCTTCCATTTTATTATGTATACACATCATAAATGGGTCCCGCCCACTGAATGCCAGGAAGACAACTTTGGCTAACAAGCTAAACCTTTTTAAAAGAGAGATAGAACTTTCCAGGAGCAGAGGATTCTACACGCTGTGGAATTTTCCTCCGGTAGAGTAGTTTACAAATCTCTTCATGCACATATAACACAAGTTTGGGAGTATCCTTCAGCCCATTCTAACCCACCAAACTTCTGAATGCACGGCAGTGCAGTGAAGGGCTTGTGATTTTCACAGTCCTGAAGAGGAGATTTCAAAATCAGCTGACCAAAGTCTCCGATTATAAACAGGCTGCTCAACTCGCAGTGGGCCAACTGGCATCAAAGACTGGTCACAGGTTCTCAGGCACAGAAGAAAATGCCACAAGTTCAGTCAACACTGGGAAAGCACTCATCTGGGTTCCCAGAAAACCAGCGCATAGTGTGTGAAAGGACTGGAGGCCTCTGCTGGTCAGCCATCTCTGTAGGACCCGCCATTCAACCACCGAAACTCATTTTCGAGAAGCAAGTTTTTATAAGCAGATTCTATTTGGCCTATGGCTTGGGAAATCTGGAACTGAGCCCTGAAAACAGACTGGTCTTTATCAAACTGGCAAATGCCTTTTCCCTGAGACGTGCAGAAGGGCGAGTGCTCTGCAGAAATATACATGGGCTATCCACCCTCCACTGTACTAGGACTTACTACCCCAGGATGGTATATTACAGACTTGAGGGACACCCTTAGATTGTTTTCATTTTTTTCAAATCAACTCTTAAAGTCCTTTCGATGTTTGATAACCTTCTGATTTCAGAGGAGTTATCTATTATAACTTATCAACGGCTTTCTATTTCCACTTGTAGGAGAAAGTCAAATTCTAATTAAAAGGGCAATCATGAAAGGGACAGTTGTTAAGTGTAGAAAATCAAAATAAGGACCAAAATAGCAGACTCTGGCCATTTATCAATTTTATTGTTTGAAGTAGCTTCCCTTCCAGAGCACTGCCTAATTTGGAAGTGGTGCTGCAAAAAGCAGTCAGTGATCTGTGTGTTTCAGAAAGCAGAACAATAAGAAAATGAGGGTGGATGTGGCCAGAGGGCCTGAGCCCTAAACACTAACAGCTAAGATCTGGTTATTAATGAGATGTCTTAGAGCAGCGGTCCCCAGCCTTTTTGGCACCAGGCACCGGGTCATGGAAGACAATTTTTCATGGTTGGGGTTGGGGGTGGTGGGGGCTGGGAGTGAGGCGGAGCTCGGGTGGTGATGCGGCCCAGTTCCTAACAGGCCATAGACCGGTACCAGTCCATGGCCCAGGGGTTGGGGACCACATTCTTAGAGAATAAAATTGAAACTATCATATCCTAACAGACCTTGGTTTATAATAAGGTAATTTGTATGCGATTTAATGTTATTTTGTATTAAGCATTGTTAAGTCAAGGTAAACTATTGCCTAAAACTGGAGATTCTGGCATTTTGAATATTAAATACTACTTTTCTTAGCAATACATATACATTGGGAAAATAATCTCATTTTAATAGACCTTACAAGAGATGTTCTATGTTGCTGTCAATGGCAACATCATACTTCATATATTTTACAATTCTCCTTCAGTATTGCAACACATTGACATTTCTTTCAAAGGCCAGATATAAAGATGATAATGACTATTTATGAAACTTGCTGTGGTTTTATAAGGTTGGTAAAGATCATATATCAAAAAAGCAACATATGACTTTAAGACTGCCTTGTTTATGACAGATTATGGGACATGTAGACTATGGTATGGACAGGGTGGTATCATGCCATTTGGTACATACTTATTTATATAAGTAAAAATGGTGCAGAAATGGTCTTTATCATATGACATCTATTTTTATAGTTGTGTGTTACAGTAAATTATAAGTGAGACACTGGTTGAAAACACTATAGAAGCATATTTAAATGAGCAAAATACTAAATGGTTTCACAATTCTTTCCATTTTCAGAGACTATGAGCCTGGATTTTTTTTTTTTTTTTGCCAGATTAAATTAAAATGAAACAGTAAATATGTGTTGATGTTGAGTACTGTCTGTCACCATTGGTGACAATATAAGGTGGCACAGCTTTAGTGAAAAACATTATAACATTATGGCTGTATTCATAAAAAAATCTTAAAAATAGTACCCCCTTTAACCTACCACCGCCTCAGTGGAAAGCAACATATTCATCAAGACCTTAAAGATGTGCATATTATTAGAACTAGTATTCCCACTTCTAGAAATCTGACCTCAGAAAATCATCAGAGAAAAGTTCAAAGACAAAGAAAGATGTGCTTACCTAAATGTTATTTATGTTAGGGAGAAAATGAAAACATTCTAAATGTCCAAGAAAAAGTTAATGATTAAATAAAGTAGAAAACTTTCAAACAACGGAATATTACCTACCTAGTAAATATCATGTACTATAAGATTTTAAGGAGGGAAAAATAATAAAAGTGAAATAAGGAGTCAAAAGATAAATAAATTTAAAGTTTTTATTTTAAAATAGTTATTTTTATATGAAATAAATAAAAGACTGAAAAGTAGCATACCATAATTGTAACAATGGTTATCTCCAGGCAGTGATTTTAATGTTCTTTTTTATACTTTTTCAAATTTACTCCCATGAGCACACGTCATTTATATAATCAATGAGCAAAGAATTCCAGATATTTCAGTGCATACCTTATGATGGCTTTCACTGCAAATCTGACCACTGTGGAGAGCAGGAAGAGTGGGGTGACCAAGATGTGGAAGAGAGACAGCGAAGCAAAGGCCTCGGCCGGTTTCAGATTGTTCTTGCTGGTATACGCATGGGCCACAAATGTCTGTGCAGAGAAAGGAGATCTTTAGAGAAAGCTGGAGAAAGTTTTATACATGCTCGCATTCAATTTTGGAAACCTAACATATTCTGCTATGTTAATATGTCCATTGCAACTATGAAAACATGACTTTACCAAAAACTCCCTAATTAAAACAACAGTTGCTATTGGTGAGTACTTAATTACATATCATGCTAGCAGTAATCTGGGAAGAAAGTCAGGACAGATTTATTGACAGATTAGGAAACTGACTTCTGTCAAATTACTGAGTAGGGGGATTAATGGGGTGGAAACCTAGAGTTTTCAACAACCAGTCAGGCCCTTTCCAACCAATATTAAACATTCCAGGAGAAAAGAGAATGCTCTCTTGTTTTAGGGGTCCTTAATGTCGACCTTTACTAAAACTGCCAACATTGGTGTCCAATGAAGACTTATTTACATTTCTACAGATAATATTAGTTGCTGGGTTTATCATCTTAGTGTGAAATATAATGTAATTATTTAACATTTTCCATTTGTTGATCTAGCTCTACCCTATTGTAAAAATATCTGGGAACCAGGTCATTGAGATTACAACAGTTAATTCTCAACCAGCTATTAATTTTGCTCCCCAAGGGACATTTGGCAATATCTGGGGATGTCTTTGATTGTCATGACAGAGGGTGCTACTGGCATCTGGGAGGTAGAAGCCAGGGATGCTATTAAACATCCTAAAGCAGAGGACAGTCCCCTACAACAAAGTGTCCATAGTGTCATGATTGAGAAACCCTGGATTAGAACTATTGCAATGGAGACTGCACAGAGGGAAGTCACAGAGGTGAGGTAATATATATTACTACCCACATACTCTTGTTCATAAATCATTCATAAACACCGACTTGGTTCAATTTCTAAAAGCAAGAAAAAATGTCTTACAGCAAGAACAGCTGCTATGGGAATTGCTGCATTCATGAAGACTGTGGAAAGAAATCAAATACATTAGTTTCATTGATCTGTGCAAACATTTTCAGTAACCTTAATTATTCATCTATTATTACTTTAACTTTCCTTGAAGACAGAAAGGACAAAGTGTATTAAATAACATTTTTCTCGAGGCCACAAACATTTCCCAGTTGATATCTCCTACTCCGCAGTTGTATGAGCTTCCACATGTTAGTCTTAACCAGAATCTGTTTTTCTTTATTGAAATTTTTTTTCTTATGAAATGTTACAAACAACAGAATTCGGATAAAGAATCCTTTCATTATACAAATTATTAGAATTTAACAAATGTGCATTCTTGAGAGGGTTTACAGTCTCTATTTTGCTTGGTCCACCAAACTAATTCAAATCAATAAAAATCGGGTTATTACACAGATTTAAAACAAGAATCTGACATCACTTCAAGTTCTCTTTCCAGTACTGATACTAGCGGTCACTTACAGATCTTTCAGTTAATAAAGTTATTCCAGTCCCTGAGCCCTCTGCTTGTTTAAATATCTCTGCAGGAATATATTTCACTCTCATTTGATGAGCATGACATGCCTAGCTGAAACAAGAAAAACTCATATTTGAAGAGAAAATAGGAGCTTTGGGGAATAACAGCAAAAATGAAAACCCAAGTGAGTGATTTATAGTCATAAACTGTAGAATTTTAAGGACGAAGGGCCTAAAGATTAAGTGAATTGTTGGTAACAGAGCCAGGCAATGCAGAGTGGGACCCACAGTCTAGTTTTCTTGACAGTACAGAGCCAGGATTTAAAAAACTCATCTGCTTTCATGAACCATCCTTCGCACTATGCACAAGACATAATCAGATTGTGCGTTTGCAGGTCCAGACGTGACTTAGTTATCAAACACAAACTCCTGCACATCCCTAGGAATCCAAACACTGATCTGAGCTTCATAGTAACACAGATGGAGCCACAGCTCTGCCTCTGACTTCTTTCTCTGGTTATTGTCACCCTATTATCTAAGTGCATTTTTTCTCTTATTTATTCATCATTATTTGTTATTTCTCTCTTTTTTTTTTTGTTTGAGACAGAGTCTCCCACTCTCTTTCCTGGGCTAGAGTGCCATAGCATCAGCCTAGCTCACAGCAACCTCAAACTCCTAGGCTCAAGCGATCCTCCTGCCTCAGCTGGGACCACAGGCACGCGCCACCATGCCCGGCTAATTTTTTCTATTTTTAGTTGTTTGGCTAATGTCTTTCTATTTATGGTAGAGACAGGGTCTCGCTCTTGCTCAGGCTGGTCTCAAACTCCTGAGCTCAAGCAATCCTCCCACCTCGGCCTCTCAGAGTGCTAGGATTACAGGCGTGAGCCACCGCGCCCGGCCTGTCATTTCTCTTATTCGTCATTATTTATCATTAATTTATATTCAGCACATTTAAGTAATCTCCCCTTGAGGAGGAAGAATGAGAATAACTACTGTCATTTTATTAAAAACTATATGGCAATCTGCATCAGGTACCAGTAGCAAGAGCTCTTACTACCTCGATATAAAGATGAGAACGAGAAGCTCAAGGCCATGTGGTGGGATTCGAACCCATGCAGTCTAGCTCCTCAGTCTGTGCCTGGCACCATATTGTTCTGCTACTACTCAACAACTCACAATTACTGAGGCATGATGTTAGTGTTTTACATACATTCTCATATTTAATGATTACAATGACAATACACAACAATAAGGAAGCCATTTAGGAAGGGTAACATGCAAGATTCTAAACAAGGAGGTGATAAAGCTTGGGACAAAACCCAATCTTTCTGGTCCAAAAGATTCATGTTCTTTCTACTTCTCCATATAAAACTCAATCAAAATGGAGAGAGAAAAGTAAATGGTGTCTTTTTACCTTTACTAATGAATTAAATCCATAAACAAAACATGACCATTTAATAATGGAGACTAGGAAATTGTTAATAGAATTTCTTTTCCCCTCAAATATTACCTGAAGTGGCAAGAACACTGATTCATAAAAGTAGAAACGAATCTTCAGTTCTGCTGGTATTTGTTCTGTTTAACTTTGCTTCTTGGTATTTGTAGCTACCATTGAGTACTTTTATGCTTCTAAACACTTTTCCAAAAACTTCACATACACTAGCCTTATTTAATTCCCCAAGGAACTGTGAATACATCCCAGCTCACTGATGAGGAAACTGAGAATTCACCAAGCAACTGACCAAGAGTATACAGCAGACACATTGCTGAGTCAGGATTTGATGTCAAGTTACCTTGCCCTCTAGGACACAAGGGTAACCACTATCCTATATAGTTGAAATTTTTCTTTTTCTTCCTTTTATTTTTCCTTTTGTATTGCATGGTGCTCTACAAATACTATTCATAAAATATTTTCACATTTGCTAAACAATGTCGCATGTTCTGCCCCATTTGATTCTCACAAGCTACCTGTGTCAAAGGTATTATTATTACACCAATTTTTAGATAAGAAAACTGAGGGACAGAGGTTATTGAGCACTAGACTATTTGCCAGGTGCTTCAGAGGAGGTCATGAGTATGAAGCACTTGGCACAGTGCCAGGAGTATAGAGTGCACGCTCAGCAAACATTTGTATCATTCATTATCTACTTCAATCTTTACTCCAATCCTACATGGGAGATATTATTATCATTCCATAATACAGATGAAGAAACTGAGGCTAGGAGGATATAAGTAACTTGCTCAAGGCCACACCACTACAAAGTGGCAGAGCTGGGATTTGTAGCCAGCTCTATGAAACTCACATAATTCAAGCTCTTAACCATCAACAACACAACACTATATTTGGTCGAATCAAAACTTGAAGTGGTCAAACTGATATTTTGCTCCATTGACTCAAGAATTCCTGCTGTCTATCACAAACACACGATCGTGCATTTTACCTGTATGACTTCTTTTGTTCTCCGCTAGTATGGCCTCTTCTCCCCACTCCTGTTATAGCTGACTTTCAAAAACCAACCTAACTCTTACCTCTGGAGACAGGCAAACTGGGTTAGTTAATTTCTCACCTCTGCCATTAGTAGCTGGATGGTTTGGGGGCAGTTCAAATTACTTAAACTCTTTACACCTCAATCTTTTAATTCCTTAAGTGAAGTTAATAATAGAATCTAAGTTATTGGGCTGTTGTGAGGATTAAATGAGACGATATATAAAAAGTCACTTATGGCAATAATTGGCTGAGTATACTCTCAACATATTTTTGTTGTCATTTTTGCTGTCGTGACAATCATTATTTCTGGTTGCATTCACTCTCCCCATGAGAAGGTCAGCCCCCTGCAGGGAAGGGTGCATTGTAGGGCCCATCAGTTTCGAGTACAACTGTACAAGCAAGTAAATTTCAATCATTCTGTCTTCTAGCATTCTGATACCATATTAACAGTGGTGCACAGCTGGAAGATAAAATTCCTTCCAATTTCATTTTTAATGCATCAAGCATTAGGGCTAGAATAAATGAGCTATATAAGCCAAATATTTTCTCTGAGTCTGTTTCACAAAAGAGTTTTAATCTCTAAAATCTAAAGCACTTTGTAATTCAAGAGGAAACAATATTTAAACTTTGAAACTAAGTTGTTAAAGATCTTAGGAATGATAGCAATGAGCAAAACTGACACACAAATCAAATCAAATATTAGTGGGAATAGTCTGGCTAAGTTTGTGTGAATTGTATTAATACTACTACGAACCCACTATTCTCGAAAGTACTCAGAGTTTACACTTTGAGAAAAGAAAATAATGTTTTTGAAATAATTTCTTTTTAAAAATTAGAGTTGAGAGTTGAGCTCTGTATTTAAAAATTCTTGAAAATATATTGGGAAAAAGGATTGCCTATGAATGTAATTTGGCTTCTTTCACCTGGAAATGACATTTTTTCCTCCTCAATTTTCAAAAATGGCTATATTTTCTTTACAATCTTCAAAAAAAATTATATCTTAAGCTCTCAAAGAGA
>NW_012140524.1:11531760-11535505 GCF_000956105.1 Propithecus coquereli | reverse complement strand
TTCAACTCTAAACCTGTGCTTACTCTGGTCTTTAATTTAAATGTCAACAAACATCATGTGGCTAGTGGCTATGGGATAGCATATGTCTACAGAATAAATGGGCTTCCTTTAATGACTAGAATGTCTCATTGATCACAATCTAAACTGAATAGACCATGGGTTTTTGGTTGTTCTGTTATAACATCACCTGTTCTTAGAGCAACAACAACTTACTGGATAGTGATGTATAAAGTGCAAAGGTTTTGAGACTAGACAGTTCTTTCATTCTTGTTTCCTCCACACTTTTGCAGAAAATGTGCTCCCAGGCGTACAACTTTAGAAGTTTGATGCCTTTCAATATTTCATTTGTTTTCTTCAGTCTCTCAGTGGAATAATCCTATAAAACAGAGGAAGAAAAAATAATGCAAGCTTCATCCAAGCGAATCAGAAAGGCAGGACCATACGACGGACAGAGATTGAGGAGATCTTGATTGCTGATTGGCTCTGCCACTAATTAGGCTGTGAAATTCCCAGGAGAAGTAGTTAAACTCTCTGTGCCTCAGTCTCCTCAACTTTAAAATGAAGGGTTTAATGACACGGCCTCAAAATTTCTTTCCATAGCAGTTTCTTCAGTTTCACTTGGTTTCCTTCAATAATGTCTGCAGGTAATATAAACATAAACTTAAGGAAAAAATAAAGACACTTATCATGGCCTCTAACATCTGAATCATTTCATTCTTCACTCCACATTGTCACTCATACTTAGAAGAATAACAATGAATTTAAGGAAAGTTAGTTTGCTTCTTATTTGGGAATGTGAGGGTACAGTGCTATGTGCATTCACATTGCATTGTCATAATATAGTTATTGAAACCAAGCCTATTCTCTTGAACTTCAAGAGATTTCTACATACCCCTTTGTAAGCTCTTGTTTAAGGCCTAAATTAGATTTACTAACAACTTGGATTAATTGTAGAGAGATTTGTAGCAGATACAAAAGCCTCAATTTAGTGAACCGTTTAGTGAACACCACCAAATATTATACTAGAATTACTAGCAAGGTGCAGTATGACCTATTAAGTAATAAAAGGGGCAGTAGAGGGGTCGAAAGACAGGAGAAAGTGAAAGTAGCAAATGACCTGATTTGCATTCATCTTCTCTCCGCTACAGCGTCTAAATGTCTACCAGGTGATTGTTCAATGAGTGAATGAATGGGGTATGAACAGCTAAATGAAAGACAGATGTTTGGGGATAGTCATATCTCCCCTTACATTCTTCTTCCACACCTTTCTATATTTGTGTGCTGGAGTAAAAAGGGTCGATGGCTCAGACAGAAATAATGAGTAACCTTACCAGAAGCAGCAGAAAAGCAAGTGATAAAAACCACTTGCATGACATGTAATTCACTTGTCACAGTGAAGACACCAACTTGAGGAACAATTCCATCAGCGACAGCATCTCTACATTTTATGCCTGATTTACAGACAACCTTGCCCATATGTAATCAAACTTTATTTCTAAGCATGCCGTCAACAATTTTATTATTTGCAAATATTTCTCTAAAAGAAGCCAATTCTTGCTCAAATAAAACGATTTCAAATTGAAACCAGAAAGGGTCAATAATTGGGCTTATTCTTGTTGCCAAGTTGACCAGGAACATATTCATGTCCAAATGCCACTGAAGACATTTCAGTGTAACTCCACAGATCCTCAACGGTTTGAGAGTACCCTAGGGAAATTTTATTTCAGAAACAGCAAACCTAACCTTTCACTTGTCCCTTGATCCACCTCTTCAATGTCAGTAACTGACATTCAATGGTCTCAAAGTACACTTAAGAACATTCTTTAGACAAGTGAGCTAAGAAAAAGATTCCAAGCCTCATCATCTCCTGGCACTTTAAATTATCAGGTATTGTGATTATAGTATTTTGAGTCTATGATCAAGTCTTAAATTTCCAATCCACTTTTAAAAATTGCTTTTGCAACCCAGTAAATACACATTTGCAGCCTAAGAATGGAAATGAAATATAATGATTTCCAAACTATCCCGAACGGTGTGTATTAATTTCCTATATTATCAAAATAAAACAGCATTACTAGATTTCTCTAATGAAGTTTCCAAAAGATGTTACTTACGAGTGTGCTCTTCTGAGCCTCTGCCAACTTTGTAGCGATGAAATACTGAATTGGCGCAAGGAGCACAATGACAGCTGCACCAACCAATGCGCTTAATCCAAGTAAATTATAGAGCAGAATCACTCCCATTATGATCTAAGGGGAAAAAACACATGGAAAGGAGAAAATGAATGGGAATGTGGGAGCCACTACATGAAAGGAAATAATTTTTAGTGAAAATGTAGTATTTCTTCATTACTATATTAAGCTTATTTGGAAGTCAACTCGACTGTGACAGTTGGGTTTTACTATGATTTATTTGGGAAAGGCTAAGTACGAGGAATATATTTTTAGTCTGATGATCTGTACAACTGGTGTCAAATCAATTTATTGCATGAAGTTGCAGAGTGGGTCCCATGACGTTTGCAACCTTCTAAAGCAGTCTTCAAGTTTTGAAAAGGGCATAAAATTGTTCTTGAATATGCTGTCATCCACCATAAATTTGACATTCTATATGCTCTTGGAGTCGTACTAGCTTTTCAAGGCTGAGAGGATGGAAAGTAGAGGGAAGCATCATAATATGAGTACAGGATGGTTGTCTGTGCCCAAAGAAAGGACCTGAGCTCCTCACCTCTTTAATGACTCCAGAAGTCACTTGAGGACAAGAAGACTGAGCCTAATGAAGACTGTTAAAAAGCTAAAGTTGGTGCCCCAGCATAACATACTTCCCTTTTTAAATTTATTTCCCAAAACCGAGAGCTGAACCATTTGGGCTTACCCTCTCTGGCTTGCTACTTTCTTCTTCTTCCTTTAAAAACTCAAGATTGAACCCTCGTATCTATCCTCTCTCCTCGAAAAAACATTTTTTCCAGGACCTCCATTTATCATGGCTCAAATTGTCAATTAATGAACTACATCCATGCAGTTCAAGCATATAATTTATGTCCATGTACCGATGATAACAGCTTAATAGCAGCATTCTAGGGGCAATGACACATGTTTACTGTCCAACTAATTAGGTTCTTTGGGAATTCCAATGAAAACAAAAAATTCATTAAGATCACCCGTGATGCAGTCATTTGCTCATTTTTTTTTTGCATACTTTAAATTATACCATATAGGCAGTTACCTAATTCACCTATGTATAAGTACATTTTGATAAAATAAGACAAAGCATATATTAAATCTTTCTTTGTACCAAGCACTGTGCATGATATACACTTTTATTTGACTGGCTTTCCATTACAAAATGAAAAGGCAAATAATAAATTAAAAACTAGCACATCTTCTTTATTATTTCATGTGCTTTAATAAACGTGGTACACAGAGACATAGGTGATTGCATCAAATGAAATCTACGGTTTAAGCTCCAACCGCAGGATGCAGAATTTGAGATAATTAAAAATACCCAGTCATACAACAAGGAAAAAATGAATACATTTCTTTTGCCATTTTTACCCAATGAGTGGGGGAAACACATATCTTTCCTAAAATGCTATTGTACAGGGGAAACGGCTAAATAGCCCTCCAGTTTGTCAGTATTCCTACCACCTTATAAAGTTTGACATTTTGTAATATACTAGCTGTTGAAATTATGGAATGGATTAAAGCAATTGCTCTAGTTTAGAAATACTGTAAGAGAGCTTGTCAAA
>NW_012140524.1:11528439-11528935 GCF_000956105.1 Propithecus coquereli | reverse complement strand
ATACAGTATATATAGTAAATGCAAACTTGAAGTAAGGAGTATGTTAAAGGAATACCAAGGAGAGTCAAATTTCAACTAGGACTATCAGAAAAAGCCTCACTAAAGAGGTGGCTTTACTATAGGCTCTCGCGATGTATAACAATTTAATTGGTGAATAAAAGAGGACGGGAAATCAGATTAAGAGACTAGAAAAGGAAAATTGATTCATGTGGGCTAGAATTTCTATGTGTGAAACTAGGAAATCAATTCTTAGAAAGAAACTAGAACATTCACAGTGCAGATTTTCTTACGTATAGAAAATAAGATTATGTAACAGTAAATGTATAGTATTTCATAGTATACAGCCCCAGATAATAGCACAATATCTAATTTAAAATATCATGATATGACTTGCCCTGATGATTGCAAAACAAGGCGATGGCTTTTATTTCATAAGAAGAGAAATGTACAATATTACAAATCAAGTTGCTAATATTATTGGTCACAGGCCTCTAAA
>NW_012140524.1:11503644-11528014 GCF_000956105.1 Propithecus coquereli | reverse complement strand
GGAGTCCGATTTGGATGATCTGCTACTTTTTTCTGAAAGAAAAACCAGATAGAACAAAACAAAATCGCTTAGAGCAGCAACTGATCTCAGCGACTATGGAAATTCCTTCTGACAGTACTGAAAATATCTTAAAGGTTTAAAGATAGATGTTAATGAGTCCCCTTCAGTGCAGTACGCACGGCTCTGTATGCTTGTATTCCATGCAAACAGTAGCCACGGAATGTGTTTTAATGAAACAGAGAGAATAAGTAAGAAAAAAGTTTTTCTAAGACTCTGTATTATTTTTAATAGTCAAAGGATGACACAAAATTCCTAAAGCCAAATTCATTTTTAATTCCCTATCATTTGGAAAATGTGTATCTGTCATGAAAATTACCAAGTAATGTTGTATAGAAAAGAAGATAATAAAGGACAAAGATCAAGGTTATTGGCAGACTGGTTAAGATTTCTGCAGTTACTAAATCACAAGGTATTTGCTATCAGATTACTACAAACTGAACAAAATAGATCATCCCAATTTCACGTTATTTCTCTTCCAGGTATTTCTCATCTCCATGAATAGTGGTCAATATTTTTTAAAATTAGGATAGACGTGGGTTTCCTATGTGCTATGGTTTGGATATGTGACCCCTCAACACCTCATGCTGAAATTCCAGTGTTGGAGGTGGGGACTAATGGGAAGTGTTTGGGTTGTAGGGGTGGATCCCTCATAAATAGATTAACGCCCTTTCTTGGGGATGAGTGAGTTCTTACTCTATTAGTTCCTATGAGAGTTGGTTGATAAAAAGATCCTGGCACCTCCCTCTGCTCTCTTGCTTCCTCTCTCACCATGTGATCTCTGCATGCTCAAGCTACACCTCACCTCTGCCATGAGTAGAAACAGCCTGAGGCCCCCACCAAATGCAGATGCCCAATCTTGAACTTTACAGCCATCAGAATCAAGCCAAAAAAACTTTTTTCTTTGAGATTGCCTAGTTTCAGGTATTCCTTTATAGCAATATATGATGGGCTAGGACACTAGATATTCCTCAAGAAATGCAAAATGAAGAATGGCGTCTATCCTTAAGTCAACTTGTGGCTTCACACATTTATACTTGTATGTGGTAAAGATTTTAAGACCTGAATAATCATCATAATTAAGACTAGGAAGGAGGTGGATAAAGTTTTTTCACTGTGGCAAAGAAGCCAATTCAATGGAGTAGAGTTCGATTGTGTTTCATATTTGATCTCCTGTTAGAATGAATAATTTGATTGTTTTTTAAAATTTATTAGTATGACATACACACACCAAGTACAAGCTAATCTCTGTTGTAAGAAGCACTCAGAAAACTTAAGCTATGCTTAGGCTATATTGAAATTAAAAATTTTTATGCAATACTTTTCCCAGAGGTAAAACCAGAGAAATGACTCAGGTTCATTTGTAGTAACCATTTCCTGCCATATTAATTTCATAACACACATTTCTCACACAAAACAGAGGTCATTTTCATCATTTACCATAAATGCTTTGTTGATCTTGATTTAGAACAGCCAAAAACTCTTTAACTGACTCACCATACCCTACTCCCTTCCAGTGTTGTTGAGAATGCTAATATTTTAAACGGCACTGAATTTGTAGATGATTGCAATAGAAAACACATCTACCACTGTGGATAGCATGCATGACTAGTTAGAATGATAAAAAACAAAATAAAAATAACCAAAAAACTTTCATCTTTAATTTTTAAAGCAATTATTAACATTTATTAATAAAAAAAGTGCCAGAGGAAACCAATTCTAGCAGAAATATAGGATGATACATGGAATAGGTAGACAATGCCCTTTTAATTTAGTTTGCCAAGTTTGAACTACAGAATCCAAGTTTTAGTAAATAATTAACATAAGGCTTTTAATTTCTTAAAAGTGGTTATTACTAGATATGATCTATTTTACCTTTACATAACAAAATTATTCACAAGATGCTTTGGAGAAAGACTTCATATCAAAAATTCCATGAATTAATAATATTCTATGGTAACATGGATTAGTTACACACAATCATTGAATTGAATTCTTACTTTCCACTGGTCACGTGTCGCAGAGAAAAGACAATTCTCTCTCTATCTTTCCTCATGTATTGACTGGGCAACTAACACAACATTAACTATATTTTATTGGCTCTTCCAGTCTTTCCTCAGTGGCCCAATTAACATGACTCAAAACTATTGAGGAAGACAGAGAAAATTTGCTCTTCCTTAACCCTAGATAGTATTTATTTAAGCCTTGTGTCTATTATAATTAATATGTTCATTTTCTACAATTAAAAACATGGAAGACAAACACTAACTTACCTTTTGTTCTTCATATGCATCTTTCAGGCACACATAATTTGTTACTGCTCTCATTGCTATTGGCAATTTTCCAATTGCCTTCAGATCAATAGGCTTTTTATGAGCAGATATGATAAGTGTGTTCATCCACCAGTATGTTGCTTTTGACAGTAAATTCACAAATGGTTGAAGAAATCTCACTCCCAGATCCTGGAGGTCTTCAGGAGGCTTTACTTTCTGAGGATTCGTGAAGAATACATATCTCTATCACAAAAAATAAATAAAATAAAATTCCACAATGTAACAATTAGCTCAATTCTTTTTCCACATATTAAAAATAAAATTTCAACCTTTTCCACATTTTCATTTCAGATGACTAAAATTTATATTTTAATCCCTCCTTCTATCCCTTTCTGAAATATTCTTTGAAATATTTCCCTTCTGTTGTGACTGGATTATTAATAACTAGTTAAATACCAGAATTTCTCATTTAATCCTCTTGGGGCCAATTCTAAAAAATCAGTTAGTCTTTTAACAGATAGTTAATACTAAGAACCAATCTTTCATGATATCCTGGGATAGTGTGAACTAATTTAAGATTTTTAGATTGTTTAGATTTTAAAATGTGTTATCAACACTATTGTTGAGTCACTCTGTGGATCTGTGGTTTGGCTGGTGTTAACTGACTGCTCTCCACACATTCATGGCAGAGTATATCTTTCCACTCATAGAGCAACTTCGAAGTTCTCTGATAGAAAACGAATATTGAAAAATCCATCTCTAGTATCTCACACAACACAACTGACAACGTTATGTGGTGGAAAGCACAATAAATCTGTAATTACAGACCAGGTATGGGTCTTGACTGTATTAATTTGAATATATAGCTAAAATTATCTCTATAAAAGTTTCTTCATCAGTGAAATAAGCAAACTGGATTAGATTATCTTCTTTTCAGTTCTAATTTCTGGGACTGCAGCATTTGCTTAACCCAGGTGTGCTTTGGACCAAACATGGATGATGGAATTTCCTGCCGAAAACAATTTTTTCTGTAATATGAACTAAGCATGATGTTTGGCATATAGCAAGCACTCAATCAATCAATATCCATGAATGACTAAATAGACTTTAGGTCACACTGAGATGGCCTGAAGCTTAGTGATTAGTTCAACTTTATATTTACACATAGAGATCAAATACATTTTTTCATACTTAAAATGCTAAAGATTTCTGGCTAACTGTAATCTTTAATGTTGGGGTCTTGAATCCAAATAACTAAACAAAAGTCATTAGACACCTACTCGGACCCGAATGACGTTGATCTCCACAGCCATCAGGAGCCCATTCAAGATGACCATCATGCCTGTGATGCAGAAACGCAGGTCTGATATGCCCCAACCAGACTGCCAGTCCTTCACCAACTTTATTGTTTTTGTAATAAAGGCCATTACCCAATACAAAAATAAGGCTGAAAAAAATTAAAGAAAAAATGAAAAAGATACAATCTTTTCCTGTTTTTTTTCCAAACTGTACTAACATTTCAACATAAATATAATGCTTTTTAAATAGGCAATTTTAAATACTCTATTTTTATTTGATAAGAAAACAACATATATGTTTTCTTTTACTTCTGGAGATTTGAATAGGAGGTATGATAATAACTTCAGAATGTTGAGTGCTTCCACTCTGATTACATGGGATAGATGGGAAGATGTAAGGAGACACATAAATAAGGATAATCTAGACTTTTCAAAATTTATGTGTAATTCTGTAAATTTAAAAAGTGGCTTTATCTTCTGGTCTTGCTTTCTAAGCACCCTGACTATGTGAATAATTTGCAAGTTGGTATCTGTGTAACCAATCCACTAAGTGTTTTGCAACTCCAGGGGTATGTATGCTAGTATTACCCTGGAGTTATCACGAAACTCATGTAACTATGTAATAGGGTTTCTGTTTCACATATCGTCATTCAAGTAGTAAGTGACTTTTCTTATCTAAATGATTTAAAATACTACACTCATCCACAGAGCACAGAGAACAGTGATCTTATAGAGCAAACCCAGACCCCAAATAGGCCAGAAAGGCAGGTATTACACTGTCTTAAAACCACGACCAGCATTTTGCAGCAAATATAGAAGGAAACAGAGACTTTCTTAGAAATCTGTTGGCAAGGATTCAGTCTACTTTGAACTTTGAATAGAGGTTGGTACAAATGAGAATGGTATAAGAAAGAAGAACTCTAAAACACATATAAGACAATCCAGTTTGGACAACACTTATCAGAGCCAGAAAGGTTAAGGGTGATCACAACTTCCTTAGTGAAAAATAACTGTACATTGGCACATGAACTATATGTATACCTCGTTTTAGCTTAAAATACAGAGATGGTCATAATGGATTTAGAAAAAAAAAAAAAAGATCAAATTTTATGCTACCTAAAGATATTCACCATAAATACGAGAAAGTGTAAATTAAATATAAGTGGATGGGAAAGATATACAATGAAAACAGTAAGAATAAGAAACCCGGAGTGGCTATATTTATATCAAACAAAGTAGACTTCAAGACAAAGAATATTATCAGAAATAAAAAAAGACTCTTAACGATAAAAGGATCAATTTTTCAGAAAGACAATCAAAACTATGCATGTGGCAAATGAAGACTTAAAAGATCTGAACACTATCAATTACCTCATACCATTTAATATTCATAAAACGATTTGATATTTAGTCCAAATATCAACTACACACATCTTCAGAATATATATTCTTGTTAAGTGCATATGGTACTAGTAGAAACTCCATGTTCACTCAGAAAACAAAGAGCAATAAATTTAAACTAACAAAAATCATATGGAGTATGTTCTCTGATCACAATAAAATTAAATTAAAAAATCAAGAACAATAAGCCTATTTTTTTCTATTGCTGCTTAAGAAATTATTACAAAGTTAGCAGCTTAAAACAGTACATGGTTATTATCTCACAGTTTCCATGGTTTGGGGGTCTGAATATGGGCCCCCTTGATTCTCTGCTCCAGGGTCTCCCCAGGCTGCAATCCAAGTTGGGCTGCAATCTCAACAAAGGCTCAGCTGATTTGAGACCATACTCCATGCCATACTTTATTGGCTAGACACAAGGCACAGGTCTCACTCTCACTGAAGGGGAGAAGATCATACAGCATATGAACACCAGGCACAGAGATAATGGAGATAATCTTTGGGTCTTTGTGTACAGTAAGATATCCAGAAGTACCCAAATATTTCAAAATTAAACAACACATTTCTAATAATCCACATGTTAAAGAACAAATCACTAGGGAAATTATACAATATTTTACCTAAGTTATAATGAAAATACTACATATTTTAAACATAAGGAATGCAACTAAAACAAGACTTAAGTACTAATACCTTTAGATATTTATTTTAGGTCCAAAATAAATTACCTGCATTTCCATCTTAAAAGCCAGGGAAAGAAAAACAAAGAACAACAAAAATATATAAATAGTGAAAATAAGAGAAATAAAAATGGGAAACAATAAAATAGAAAATGAACACTTGATAAAATGAACAAACTCAATAGGTTGACTAAGAAAAGATTAAGAAAATTCATAGGTTCCTTAGAAAGATGGATCAAGAAAAGAAGAAGAACACAAATTACTATTAGTGAGAAAGAACGAGGAGCTATTCCTACATATCCTACATACTTTAAAAGGATAATCAGGGAATATCATGAACAACTTTATGACAATATATCTTAAAATGTACATGAAATAGAAAATTGTTTGAAAACTTTAACTTACCAAAACTAACATAAGAAGAAATAGATATTCTAAAGAGTCTATACCTAATACAGAAATAAATTCATAATTTAAAATACTTCCTTAGTTAAACTTCCAGGCCCAGATGACTTTACCAGTGAATTCTATTCAACATTTAAGGAAAAAATAAAATGAATCTTACACAAAGTTTTTCAGAAAACAGAGAAAGAAAGAACACTTTCCAATTCATTTTATGAAGCCAGTTTAACCCAGGATATGATATCTTGACAAAGACATTACAAGAAAATAACAGATCAAGATCCCTCACCACATAAATATAAAAAGCCTTCACAAGTAAAATGTAGTCATATCTAGCATGCATATCACGACTATGTGTGGTTTATCAGAGTAATGCATTGTTACATTATTTGAAAACAATTGATGCAATTTAGCACATTAACAGAAATATACTTTTCCAATGGGTGCAGGAAAAATTTTAATAAAATTCAACACCTATTCATGATTTTAGAAAACATTCTAAAAAACCTTTAAATGGAAGAAAACTTAGCAGATAAAGGTCTTCTATGAAAAACCTATAATTAACAACATAATTAATTACAAAAGACTGAGCATTTTTCCCCTAAAATTTGGAACCAAACAGGATTTCACTATTATCATGCCTATTTGGCATTTTATTGGAGGTCCTATCTAGGGCAATATGGCAAGGAAAAAAAAAAAAGGAAAGCATTATAAATGCTGAAAAGAAATAAGTGGCTCCATTTGCAGACGGCATGTTCATTTATACGGAAAAATCCCTTGAAACCTACAAAGCAATAACTAGAAGTAGTAAGTGAATTTCCAAGGTTGCAAGATACAAGGTTAATATACAAAATCAATTGTATTTTATAGACAGCAGAAACAATTGAAAAATAAAATTTGAAATACAATTCCATTTACAATAGCAGACGGAAAACAAACACAAAAATACCTTGCAATAAATTTAACAAGATGTGCAAGATCTCTACACTGAAAACTACAAAATATTGCTAAGGGAAACAAAAGAAGACTTATATAAATGAAGAATGGATTGTGATACTCAATATTGCTGAGATGCCAATTCCATCCCAAATCGTTCTATACATTCAATGCAATCCCCATAATAATCCCATCACGATTTTTTATTATAGAAATTGTAAACCTGATTCTAAACTGTATGTAGAAATGCAAAGGAATTATAATACCCAAAGCAATCTTGGGAGAAAAACAAAGGAAAAAGTTGTGTGATTTATAATTCATGAGTTCAAGACCTCCAAAGCTATCATGATCAAGAAAAAATGGTAGTGGCATGAAAATCCATGAATAGATCAAAGAAACAGAAAACAGAGCCAAGAAATAGATCACTCATAAATAGTCATTTGATTTAATTTTTTTACAGAAGTACCAAAGCAATCTGATGGGAAACAGAAAGTCTACCCCACACATGGTGTTGAGACATGTTGATATCCACTTGGGAAATAAAGAACTTTGCCACCGACCTTATACCATATAAACAATTAATTTAAAATGGATCATAGTCCTAAAAAGAAAAACTGACACCATAAAGCATCTAAAAGCAAACAGGAGAATAAGACAGGAATGTATTTTGAGGGAAAGCAAAGATTTCTTCAGACCCAGAAATTAATAACTGAATACAAGAGGAAATGATAAATCATACTACATCAAAATGAAAATATTCTATTCATCAAAAGACCCTGTTAAATAAATGAATATACATGCCACAGACTAGTCAGGAAATATCCTCAAAACACGTATATGATGATATACTAGTATGTAGTGCATACAAAGTACTCCTACAGCTCAGTAATAAAAATGCAATCCAATAAAAATAGGCAAAGGATATAAATAGCCACTTCGCAAAGATAACAAATGGACAATAAACTCATCAAAAAGTGTTCAATGTCGTAAGTCATCAGGGAAATGAAAATTAAAACTGCAATGCATTACCAGTACAACCCATCGGCATGGCTAAATTAGAAAAACCAAGATCACCAAATGTTGGTGAACGTGTGGAAATGGAACTGCCACACATTGTTAGTGAGTATATAAGATGTCACAACCACTTTGGGAAAAGATCTGTCAGTTTTTTTACAAATATAAACATTTACCTACCTACCCTCTAACCCACTAATTTCACTTTTAGATATTTACCTAAGAGAAATAAATACAGATAGCCACACACACGCGCAAAAAAAAAAAAAAACTTGTACAAGAATGTTCATAGCAGCTTTTTTTCATGGTAGTCTAAACATGGAAACAGTCCAGATGTCTACGAACAGGAGAATGGAAAAACTATGGTATGTTCATACAATGGACTACTATCCAACAATTATAAAAACAAAGGATGAGCCCCAAAAGATCACCCTGAGAGAAAGAAGCCTCACTCAAAAGAGTTTATACTGTGTGATTCAATTTGCGTGAAGTTCTAGAAGAGGTAAACCTAATCTGTGGTGGGGAAAAATCAGAATAGATATTGGAGGGTGGAAGTGAAAGTGGTGATTGACTAGGAAGGGGCAGAAGAAAACTTGCATAAGCCAAGTGTGGCGGCCCACACCTGTGATCGCAAGGACTTGGGAGGCCTAAGCAGGAGGATTTCTTGAGCCTAGGAGTTCAAAGCTGCAATGAGATATGATGACACCACTGCACTCCAGCCTGGGCAACAGAGCAAGACCTCGTTTCTTAAAAAAAAAAAAAGAAGAAGAAGAAGAAAGAAAAAGAAAGAAAGAAAGAAAGAAAGAAAAAGAAAACTTGCATGGGTGATGATGGCTCTGTCATGACCGTGTTATATACAAGTGTATGCATTTAGCAAACTAAGATCTCTGTTTCATATATTTCACATATGTAAATATTATCTCACAAAAAGAACAGTAAACAAATATTTAAGTCTAGTTAGTGATATGCATGAAGTGTTCAGTGGTGAAGCATACTAATGTCTGCAACTTACTTTAAAATACAACAAAACTAAGATGAGTATAAGGATGGATAGAGGGACAGAAAGATGTAGACCTGACAGAACAAATAAAATGTAAATTGAAGAATTTAGGTGATAGGTAAATGGAAATTCACATGATTCTTTCAACTGTCTGTATGTTTGGTGATTTTCATAACGATATGTTGGGACAAAGTACTTTGTTGCTTTGTGATTTTAAAATAAGAGTAATTTTTCTAGGTTCAAATTTTTTTTCTCCTAAAATAATAAGCCAGTTAGACTCTTTTTTATCTTTATAAGTCCTTCTAGAAATATCATCAAATTATGCCCTCTGCCTTGCATCTACATAACAATTACAGCCAGATTCTGATCATATTTCCTTCAAAATATTATTTCTGTGTGCATCCCTTTCTAATTACATTTTACAACCTTTCTATCACTATCTATCACTATCAATTTTTCAAAAATGTGTATCTAGTATATTGAATTCAAATGATATATTTTTCTTTCCAGTTACCTGTTGAAAATGTCACTTTTCTTTTTTTTTTTTTGTTGGCATCTTCACACACGTCATAATGTCTGCCTCGCATTTTGTACCAAAGAGCTTTCTATTAAGACAATTCAGACTTCGACAAGCCTTTTAAATTAATATTTACCCTGTCTACCTTTTTTATTAGATTGCCTTTGCCCAATCGTGTAATGTGACACAACATAGAATTAAATAATCAGTATTTTCCATGCACGTACTTTACATTTTAATGTTTTCTGGAAAAATAAATAAAATACTATTTACGTGTTTTGATGATTTATCTCCTAATTTCTATATCAGTAGTCAATGTCATTTTCATTATATAACAATCAATTGCAATCCATGAACTTCAGAATCTAAGCATTCGTTCATACAAATACACAATTCTGCCTACAATTTTAGGAGGTTCATAGGCCCCCGAAGTCCACCCATGATCCATGTTCTGAACCTTCATCTCTTTATGACACGTGTACAGTGTACCAAGGAATACAAGGATGGGTCAGAGTACTGAATATAACTAATTGGGAAGCATTATATTATTTCGACCTAAGGCAAAAGTAAAATTCAGATCATCTTAGATGGTCTCTGATTTCCAAGAGGACAAGGAAGAAAGAGGGGCTAAGAAGCAATCTCAGTCACGATGCAGATGTTGGAGGCTGTGTTTGGAGGAAGCTGCTCCTCAGGACAGCATATTTGCCATCATGCTAGGAAGCATACTCAGCTGCAGCAAGACCCCCGATGCCTCAACAGCAATTCTGGGGAAATGTGGCAATCCCACAGCATCAATAAAAGGCCTTTGGAAAATGCCTCAGGACTCCAACCAAGAGGCAGAAACGCGGAACTGGAGGAGATGACTTGTTCACGGGACAGCACAGGGCAGCAGCTCCTTGCAAGAGCTCTGATTCTTAGAACACAACTTCTGTGAGCCAGCAGACCAACACATCCCCTCCACTTCCATACAGTGACGCACCAAGAGGGGCATTTATTGGAGAACAGATGTCCAGAGAGAATGAAATTTCACAACCCAGACTAGAGCAACGCAGCTGATCTTCAATTCCACCCGACATTTATTGGGTGACTACAGGAGAATGAATTACTGTGATTTTCCCATGCTTCCCACTCCCAACCCATTCTGACAGTATTTATGAGAAAAAAGAAAAATGAATAACTCTCTTGGAGGGAAAAAAAACCTTGATCACACTTACCTAAAAGTAATTTAGGAAAATTTGATGTTTCAATATTATGATAATATACTATCGATGTCGTAGTGGCAACGAATCCCATCACAGCCGGCATGAAGAGGTGGAGATGCCGGGACTCCCGCCGTCTAGGAAGAGCAGTACAACGTCAGTGTCTAGAGCTGAGGGCTCCAGATAATTCCTCATTTTTCCCCCAGTCTTTTCATTAAACCTCTCTCTTAGCAATAAAGTGTTTAAAATACAGAATGCAGTAGTAGTTGCTAAAAGAATGCATAAGGGAAGAATGTGTTGAAAGGCATAATTCTGCAGGAAGCATTTGTCCTAACACGGAGGGCTGAGTAATCACAGCAAACTATACCTTAAAATGCTTACAGCAAAAACAAATACATAGCTCCTATACTGAAGGGCAGAAGTGCTGAAATAATCTAACAAGAAAAGCAAATAAAAGCAGTCCACTGACTCTGAATTCTAATGTGTGCAAAAAGTATGTTTATTCCTTTGACAGTTTCCCCAAACTTTACGGTCTTCAGTGATTTCTCCATTCTCATTAACTCGTTCAATACAAATGCATTTGCTGGTCCAAAAAGTTTAGGTTTCTGGCATGCAGCAATGAACAAAATAAATACAGTATCAGAAGTCACACAATCTAGAGTCTATTGGGGAAACCAACAGCAAATAGGAAATTATAACACAGGCGAAGGGACAGTGAGAGCACACAGGACTTGTGTCTGTGACAGAAACTTCACTTTGTAAAGGAAGTGACTTCTAAAATAGTACCTTATGGATGAGGAACTGCTACCCAGAGGAAGAAGAGAGGAAGACCATTCTAGGCAGAGACCGGATGTGTTCAAGGACATTGCAAGCAATTCAGTGCAACTGCTAGGAGACTAGGCTTCACCCTGAGGGCTGCAGAGAGCTCCAGGTGAACCGGAGATACAACAGGATCAGATGTGCATGGTGGACAGCCCTCAACTCCAGTGGCGTTAATAATGCCACAGAGTAAAACATTTAACTTTTCTCAAATTACTTGAATATATATTAATATATAAATGGTATAGAGAAGAGTGACCAGTTCAAGATAGGGAGAAAGGGGACATTTGAGAAAGTCATTTCAGAAGAGGAAAGATTGACAGTAGGAACTGAAATATAAAAAGGAACCCACTGGTCAGGAAAGTGGACACTTTCAAAAGAGAGAAGAGAACGTGCAAATACATAGAAGCATGAAACAGTGTAACATGTTCAAAATTCCAAGTAGTTTAATATTCTTGAAATAGAAAGTTTAAGACAAGATGTATCATGAAAGACTTAGAATACCATGGTCAGAGGCTGGAATCACTTCTTGCAAAAAGTTAAAACACTTTAACAGGTAGGTGATATGGTCATATTTATATTTTAAATGGGTCACTCTGGCAGAAATGTGGATGAGGGAATTAGAAGGTATACGTGGATTTGTGGAAGGAGAGAAATGGAATGAAGAAAAGCTATTAGGAAACTATGGGTACAACAGGTGATGAAGGCCTGGCTTAAGTTTTGGCAGCAATAACATACAGGAAATAATATACATGGAAAAGATCAATTGTTAAAATAAACAGGACTTAAATAGTGTCAGAGTATGAAGACGATGGCAATGGGGAGGTAGAAAATAACGTCCAGGTGGATGGTTGTGTAACCAAGTAAGATATTAAGAGGGCGAGCAGATTGGAGAGAGGAAGCAAGTAAGTTTCAGTGGAGATGTGTGGATTGTGAAGGTGTCTAATAAACATGCAAAGGGATTTGTCTAATAGGTAAATGTATGAAGAGATTTGGAAGATGATCAGTGATATAATTTGAATAATTATAGACATGGTAACAAATATTTCAAAGTAGTATGGTAGCACTTATAAACCACCTACCACCTCCCATAAATACTTCAAAATGGTCAAAGAGGAAAAGTAGGAGATAAATATTTCATCAGCACAGAAATTAGGAAAAGCTTCCAATATTCTCTGATTATTGAATTAAAGAAGAATCCAAAAGTCATTTACTGAATATTTAGAAAATCTAAAAATTAGCACACTCCTTATCAAGGACTATAAAATGTGGTGCAATCATACCTAGAAGAAAGTTTATAACCTTAAACAGATTCAATAAGAAATAATTATAATAAATTAATAGTCAATTTAAGAAGTTAGAAAAAGAATGAAAAAATATCATTAATGAAAGTAATTACAAAGAATTAAAAGAGATAACAGAAGCTACAGTAAGGTTTTATACTTAATGTAGCATTTCTTTTTTAGGGATTTAACATGTATTTTAGCCATGATAGTATTTTTTATTAGAATTTCTATCTAGAGTTCTATCTAGAGTTTCTGTTAGTTCTCTATGTAAAAAAATGCATAGGTTTTGAATGGTCTCCCATCCTTATTTTTTCTTTGAGCTCTATTATTTTTTAGAATATGGTTTTCAGAACTCAATGGCTTGGTAGGAGTTCATCTACCATATTATAGCAGAAAATCTTTAGTCAGAAAGTTAGAAAGAAAATTTAAAAAGTATTACATCACGAAGGTCGAAAGAATAATTTCAAAAAAGACAAAATAATAAAAATTAAAATCTAAATAAAAACACAATAATTATGAAGATTTTAATAAACTACTTTTAGAATTTGATAAATAGTACCAAAATAATCAACATATGAGACTTTAGTAATCTAATCAGTAAACTCAATAAAATTTTGTCTCCTACAAAAGTAAATATATTACTTTCTAATACTTATTAAATACTTTCAAAATAATCAAATATTTGACTACAATGAAAATGTTAATAAATTCCAAAAAGTAATCATTTTACAAACTACATGCTCTAATAATAAACTAATAAAATTAAACTAAATAGCAAACTGAAAAATAATTCCTACACCTAGGACAGTCTCTAAACTGAAATCACAGATTGTTTAAGTAGCAGTAAAAAGGAGAACAAAAACCTGTACGAAACAGATAAGGATGTTCCAAAAGAAAAATTAATAGCTTTAGTTGTTTGTATTACTAAAAATGAACATAAGATATTTAATTAGCAAAGCCTTTGCATTGTTTTACTAATTATAATGAGCATTTGTTATATATTAAGTAAAGAATAGTTCATAAACATTTGTTAAAAAAAATGAAGGAAGGAATGATCAGCAGTGTCAAAAGTAATAATTATGATAAAAGCAAAAAGGTATCCATTAAAGTGTCATTAATGATCACAGAGATTCTTGTAGAAGCAGTTTCCAGAATAAGAAGGGGCAAGAGAAAAAGAAAACTAAACTTCTGGGTTTGGAAGTAACTGGTAGATGACTTTTTGAAAAGCCTGGATAAAAAGGAGAAGAAGAAGTCTAAACAGCAGGAGAGCATAGCACAAGATCAAGGGTGTATTTTTGCCTGTTTGTCTGCAGGGTGGGCCTCTTGTATCCCTACCACTACAAACAAGCATCCACCATTAGCACATGTCATTATCATTATTAGTTCAGCCTGTGATTTCCAAGTCTCTTACTGAACCCCATCAACCATGAGGCTGGAAAGGAAGAGTCCTCCTTACCCATATGATGTCAAGTTTTTGAGAAATATTGGACTGATCTGTTAATATCGTCCACTTTATACATACACATAGAAACATACAGAGTAAGCCTAAATGTTAAGGAAATAAAAAAATTAAGACTAGAATTAACTATGCTAGAACAAATACACCAGAAGGTTTTAAACAGTTATCAATAAGATAATAACCAATTAAGCTTCTAAATGCTTGGAGGGATGGCATGTATTAATGAGTCTCTGATTTTTCTTTTTATCAGAAATTAAGACATCCTCATATCTGCAATGAACCCTTATAAAACATTACAAAATAGTTGGCTCCCTGACGAAAGCTTAGAAATTTCATTCCTTGCTAACTGCAACAGAAAAACATAAACAGATGTCAGGGGAGGTTATTATTAGATAAGAAGACAATTATTTTTGGAGGTTTCCTTTTAAAAACTTCAAAGGCCTTCTTGTATTAAGTCTTCAGGGAAAGGTATAATTTAGCATAATTTCATAATGAAAATTTTCCTATTACTTGAGTTTATCTTGTTATTATATATGAAAACTATTTTCCCCAGATTATCTTAAAGTTTACAAATACAATTCATTATATCCTAACTGCCTAATACAAACTTCTTGTTTTATAAGAATGACAAAATTTCTTCAAAAATATGGATTTTACGACAAATCTTGATTTTAAAGTAATTGTGCACTTTGCCTTAATTTGTGGCTCTATCCTCACTGGTTCTTGGACTTTTTTAATGCCTGCCTCATCTATCTTTGCTTCGTTACAACATAAACTGAAACATCTGAGAACTAATTAATATATAAATATATAGCTATTTAGAGCTATATATCAATATAGACAATCTTTCTATTTATACCTATTTTTAAAGATAAATCAAGCATTGAAATGTTTAAAAGGAGAGAAGAACTTTCTTCTAAGGGCTACACGGATCAGGGGGCCAAGAATATAAAGTACATGCATGGGCATGTCAGAGATCTGAAAGAAATATGTAGCAACAGAAAAATACAGACAAAATACTTGATTATCATATAAAATGGATGACAGCTGTCATTCCTAATGGGTTATGCCCCCAAAATTAAGCCTGACTTGATATGCCGTTAGCTACTATATTAATATACCCACTAGTATAATATATTGTAATGGTATAATGTACATCGAGTCACTTACGAGTCTGAAACAATGCCTTCTGCTATTTCACAAACATGCACAAATAGGAGAGCAAATGTAAGAATCCATCTCAGGTTATGTCCAGGAAAATGAAGCCATGTGTTGTGGTGAATTTGTACTTTTGAGCTTTGGCTCCCCCATCCTGGAAAAAAAGTTAAAAAGAGATAAACAAAAGGATCAATTATAATCATGGAAATAATTTACATTATGATAAGCTTTTGGGGGAGGGGCTCCTGAAACATTAATGCTTTCTCGAGTAGCAATGGAAATCCTGGTCTATTTTCATTATGTTAAAAAATAAAGTTTCAATTAATTTT
This sequence comes from Propithecus coquereli, assembly GCF_000956105.1. NCBI lineage: Eukaryota > Metazoa > Chordata > Mammalia > Primates > Indriidae > Propithecus > Propithecus coquereli. The sequence goes on along the minus strand of NW_012140524.1, from coordinate 11,512,189 downwards.
TACAGACTGCCTAGGCTAACACATTAACATTTGTTGCATTGCTCAGGAATAACACCAACTCCAGATGACAACATGGTTTTATCTCACACTAATCAGAAGCTCTTCCTGATAGTTTTCTGATTCATTCAAAAGGAAACAAATTGATGATAATAATAAAAGAAATTTGGTGTCTAAAATCTTTCAAAACATGGGATCTGTGGAGAGATAACCAAAAAAAGACATATTTGGTTATGAACTACACGATGCATTAGTTGAGTCAACTCTTAATCATATGCATATCATATGAGAAAAATTATTGTCTATGACTGGAGCAACACTATTTAACAAGTGATACTGAACTTTTCTCAAAGAAAGCTAGTTTGTTCATCGATGATTTTTCAAGAGGGCTCAAAAATATTATAGGTCTACCCTTAGCTTATCACCGAAGAAAAAAATTCAGACTACATTTGTAAAAGTTTAATGGTTTCCTCCCAAAACTACAGGTAGAATAATACCACTTCGTATATGGTATGCTAGGAAAGGACTCCACTTTTGTCTCCTTTTGTTCCTTTATTTTGTCATTTTTTGCAGGTCATTAAGAATGCCCTTTGGCCAAAAGTAGAAAAATGGATATTCACTATTTTAAGAAAAACAAAAAAAAGCCCCATAAACTTCAAGAATAAATGGGGAGTTGTACTTGGAATATTGCAGGAAGGAATTTCTGTATAGACAAAAGGGACCCTTGAAACATTCTTTGAAAAGAAAGTTGATTCACGTGTTAGTTGTTTCCAAATTGACTTCATCATTGGAAGAAAGTTAGTTACAGTTAATATTTTCTACTGGAACTTTATGCTATAAACTCTTGCAGGCAAGTTTTGTGTCTTTTTTGCAACATTATAATCTTCCTAGTACCTGATACTTCTTTGATATTTATGTATCATCCTTCACTAAATTAAGTAGCCAGTGCTATAAATGAACAGTCTGCATTTTACTCCATTTCCCTTTGACAATGTCCATTCCAATACCACTCCATTCACATATCCTGGTTGTCAGGCTCTGTGCTGGATACCAGGGACACAAAAAGGAATGTCACAGTCCTTGCTCTCAAGAAGTTAATTAAATGTCAAAAATAAATTATTAATTATAATTAACAGTAAAAAATATTTTTCTACTTTTGGCTGAAGGGCATTCTTAATACCCTACAAATAGTATCACATAAACAATGACTAGTGTTTCTGCATATGGCCACTCTGGTCCCAGTATATTTAGTGTCCGTACATTCATTTAAAATAAATATATGCCAAGAGCTATGTTGGCCTCTGTATATACCATATGACAGAAATTCTTTGATCTCTGTTAGAATAATGCCAAGTGCATAGTATCCTCTCAATTAATATTTGTTAAATAAATAAGTAAAAGCATACAAATCATCTTCAAACCTTCCTTTTAAGCAGATCGTTAAATTATTCTAGTTTTCTTAAGAAAATCCATCTGATACCTTTTCCATTTATTTTTATAGGCAAAATCATGCATGGGAAAATTAAACACAAATAATTTAAAATAGTATAATGGTAACCTCCTATGATGAGATAGGATGTGGGAAGAGTAACAAGATCAGGAAATGGTATGCAGAGGGCGTGCCTTTCATTCCTTCTATTATATTCCTTAAGGTGAGTGGTGGTAGGTTCAACGGATGTTTATTATATGAATCTTCATCATTTTATATACAAAAATATTTTATAATTTTAAAAAAGTTAAATGGTCTATTTTGGTTGTTTGGAGGAAGTTACAAAAATTATAAATAATTGCCCTAAATAATTGGATTTTGTACATATGTAAACTGTGAAATAATAGGAGAGACTGTATTATTAATTTCTTTCCAAATAGTTTGTGCATGAGCTCTTTCTACCTAAAACACAACCCATCACTCCCACTTTAATCTGCACATTCTGCATCTTTCAAGTCCCCAAACATGTCACTTACTATGCAACCTTCCCTGGTGGCCCCAAGAAGAGTTTATTGTTCTAGCAGGCTCATGCCCAAGATAATTTGTTCCTGTACCTGTAAGTGGACTTACAATGTGGCATAGTCATTTTTCTTGACTTTAACACATCTACTCCATTAGACTATTCCTGGAAGGCAAGTACTCTGTCTTACCCATTTTTCATTCCCTTCAGCTCGCACAAAGGGAGTGCTCAACGAATGCTTTAGCTCTATTTCAGATGATTACCTCTTGCCTTCTTTTTCAAAAACTACTACTGCTACCTGAAGGCCATTCATAAGCAGGCATGCAACTGCTATTTCACCTATGAAATATTACATGCCAAAAATATGTGGAAAACACAAAACACTTGCTTGTTCATTTCTTATAGACTTACACATTAGCTTTCATGTTGGAGAAATTAAATGAGCATTATCCCATACCACAGCCATTGATAAGCCTCATAAACATTAGGGGGTATATTATAGGACATTAGATTACTCACCAATAAACAATATTGGAAAAGTGATGAACAACAGAAAGACATGGGGGACCAGGTTGAGCGCATCCACAAAGCAGGGGTTTTCTAACACACCATCATAGATATCATATGAAGAGATGTTGTTACCACAAAATGAAAAGCTCATTTCTTCTTATATGGTTTATTCTAAAAGGGTGAGAAATGAGAAAGAAAAGCCCTTCTTCTTATTAAACTCTTTCATAAAATGACAGCCTTAAATAGGTGTTTATATCATAAAATTAATCCCCCTTATTTTTTCAGTTGAGGAATAGGAAACTCTATGCCAAAGTAACCTGAGGGCTTTTTAGAAATGTCTTAAATGTGCTATAAGGTCCTCTTTTCCGTAGCTTTCTTTTACTCCCCAGAGAAAAATACTTAATTTGGAAACTATAACTAATATCCTACCTATAGTGGTATCTCACTAAAATTATTTTAAAGAATAAAAAATGGTAATATATCAAGAAAAAGGATGGGAAAAAATTAAACTAAATGACTGAAAGGTCAAAATGGTGTAATTTCAAATCCTTTCTTACATTCATTGAAAACACATTAATGAATAACTTTAGCTGGATACAGTTTTCTGAAACAATTCATTAATTGCAGGAAAATGGAATACACAGAGATGGATGTGATTGGTAATAGCAATCAGTCTTTCTCTGAAGAATATTAAAAATCAAGTGCTCAAGACAAATTAAATATAACTCAAGTGACAAGTTAATGAAACTACTCAGGTCCCATCATCAGAATATTCTCACATGACTGCACTCTACTCAAGTTTAAAATTAAGGATGTCTTTTAATTGGGAATCTGTACTTCATGAGAGTAGAAGTAGATGAGTTTAGAGCGGAAACAGAAGACAAGATTACACAGGGCTTTGTAAGTCACTGTCAGGACTTTGGCTTCTATTCTGAGAAGTGGGCCCTGGGGCTTTTTGAGCAGAGTGACAAGCTGTCACATTCTAAATGGATTCCTCTCATTGCAATGCTAAAACAGATGGCAGAGGGGTAAAGTTCTGCTCCATAAAAACACTACTATGAAATTTCAGCAAGAGCTTTAGCATTCTGAAAACTTCTTTTATCATGCGTACTATTTATTTAGCACCTACTAAATTCTGGGCACCGTGCATACATTATCTTGTCCTCAGAACAACCTTGTAAGGTTAGTGGTGTTATTTACCTTTTACAATGGAGAATACTGAGGTCCAGAAAGGTTCAGTAATGTATGAACAAGCAGGGGGGCCAGATCCACACCCACTTGTCTGACTTAGAAACTATGTCTTTCCACTGCATCATGCAAACTCAAACTTGTTTTTTTTTTAAAGAAATTATCTCATCTATTCTTGAAATCAAGCAGCAGTTTGAGATTTTAACCTCACTGGACTTTGTTTCTTTTCCATATTTATGTCACACTGGATTATGAGTTGAATTATTAAAGGCTGGCAAAAATTTTGATTAACTAACATAGTACCTTTTCTTTCTTTCCTTTCATTGATAATTGATTTAGCAATGGTCACAAACAATGTTTTTCCTAGAAAAAAACAAAGAGTGTTACACAGAAAAGATTGACAACAGTAAGTAAATTACTGGAGAAATCAGATTTCAAGCAAAGGAAATTTCAAGTGAAGCATTATAATATGAATACAACAGCTAGAGAGTCTGTGTATTTATAATCTTAAATGCTTATACAGAATCTCTCTCAGATATTTATTTCTGATAAATCCTTTTTTTGATAAATCACTGATATGTACTCTAGTTGAGTATTTTTCTCATCTTTAAAAAAAGTTATATTTTTTAAAACTCAGGATGAAGTTATGTACTTGGCAAATTCTTACAAGCTATTAAGATTCTAAGCTGGATAAAAGAATGTAAAAGGACTTGAGATTTTTAAATAACAGCAAAATAGAAGATATTAATTCATATGTGTATGTTAGACGTATCTCTCATAAAGACAGAATAAAACAAAAACTAAAAAATAATAGCTAGTAATGGAATTTTTAAGACTACTTCCTTTATTTAGTAGAAATGATAAAAGGAAATTTAAAGCCCACTCTTAATTCAAAGACATGTATAAACTCTTTCCTAGCATGAACCAGAAAATAATTTTTGCTTTAGCTATTTTTGTAATTTTATCCAAAATTATAACATTCCAGTTGGCCACATTTATAAACCATTATCACTGAGCCAGATGCTAAAATATAACCTGAATTTGCAAATCATATACTTCATTAGCTATAAGAATTGCCTGCCTAGTATTTAGTCAATCCTGAAACCTACCAATTAAATTGTCTTTGGATAAATGTTATGTGTAACTTTGAAAGAAAATCTCAGAGAAGTACAACATGAAAAAGTTTGAGAACATTTTTAGCATATACCAGATATCTGGGATTGTAAGCCACTAATTAATTAACTGTTAAAGTACTTACTGATGCTGACCACATGCTAGTTACTAGGAATCCAATAGTGCAAAAGATAGAAACAGTGCCTGTGATTTTAAGACTATATAAATCAGACTATGTTAGTCCCAATAGTTCTTGGTATACTGTAAGGGTATATGATCTAAAAGACAGGGAACTATCCCATGACACAATCAGGCAAAGGTGCATACTTTGAATTGGTAATGGGAACAGTTTAGAATGATTTCTTCTTTCTACCATAATCTCTAACTTCACATTCTCCCTGGCTACCAGCCTGTCCACTACCTCTTACCACATGGCTTCTGTTACCTTTCTTTTCTTTTGCTTCCCCCTCTGCCCTTTCCCCTTGACCCTTAGTTTCCTTCTCCAGTATCCAGTGGTCATTTGGCACATTCTAACAGCCAGCGCACATTACAACCGACATGGACAAAAAGAGGGAAAGAGAAACTTATTGCAGATATCTTGATAATTATTGTGTCTATCAAAGATATTTCATTCAATCAAGATTTCTAACTAATTCTTAAATTCCCAATTGTCATTCAATGTTCCCTTCCCAGAAACCAGGTTAAATTAGGAATGCTTTGGGAAGGGTATAAATTGCTGTTCTTGCTGACTAAACTCTGTCATTTGACATCCTTTAGCCCCGCCCCTTCTGGAGCTGCCTAGGTTCAGCTAAGCACTGACAGGGGCCCTCTGTCAAGGAGGAGGGAGAAGGAAGAAAGGGCAGATGGGAAGACAACATTTTCCTCCCCACAAGAATAAACCACTGAAAGATATTCCACATTTCTGGGAGCTAATAGGAGAACTGGACTGAATAAACTTTAAAGACAAAGATCAGAAGTGGAACTTGGATTATAAAGATGATCTGTAGAACAGAAAACCTAAAATGAAAATACTTCCAATGCTCTAACTTATGATTTCATGGCAAGAATAGTACCCTCAGTATTCTTATCCCTTCAAATGCATTATATGAAGTTCCACACACCTAGACTTGTAAATTTTGAATTAAGTCAATGAATATAATAATGGACCTATCAGCTCTGTTGGTTCCTCTGTAAGAGGGGAATAGTAATTATCTGATCTAATTCTAAAAATTCTTTAAAAAGTTAAGTTATATCAGGCACATCATTTATTTTTGCCAGCCCTCTCATTTGCAAGTAGACTGCAAGTAAAGTAAGTGAAAACTAGCTCTCTTTCCTGTTCAACCAGCAGAAAGTGTCAGTTCTAATTGAGTAGGACTTCCAGAGAACTTTAAAATGCTGGGAAACACCTGAAGAAAACATACTAAACTCAACATAAAAATGTTCATTGTTAGATACAAAACGATTCATTCTTTAGTTATTTAGAGGTTAACCAAATTATGTTATGAGACAGAAACATGACATTCTAAAGAACTTAGGGCTTCACCGTTATCTAGGGCATTTTCAGGAGGGAGATCACTTGTGAAACAAATGCTGTAATAACTTCTCTGAAGTTATTTAGTCGAGCGTTCATGAAAGAACTAGAAGATATCTCTCTAGCTAGCTGGCTAGCTACCATAAGTATAGCTAGCTAGCTATGACAGATCCAAGTAGGAAAATCACTAGCAAAAATGTCCACTGACTTCTGATTTAGTGCCTGGTCTCAATCCACCCATTTACTCTTCAGTGGCTGTGAAATTCTATCCTACACCAAAAGAAATGTTGTAACTACTCAGCAGATATCCCTTAGATACTGCAATGGGATTTTTTTTAAAAATCCCAAACTGAACAAATAAAGCAAAAAATAAATAAATACCTTGGGCAATAACTTGAGGCTGCTTCAACCCCCTACGGGTGCACTTGTGCTACTTTCAAAACATCCACTTTCTATACTGTCTTAAGATGTAAATTTCAATCCGGGACGCAGACCTCCTAAAACAGCAAAGAATAACAAAAATTAAGCAGATAGAAAGCTACTTCATGAACAATACAAGAAATGTCTAAGAGAAGGGAGTTAATAACTCTTTCACTGTTTCCAGCTGGTTTATGCAGGAGCCGGCAGTTTCGAAGTAAAACTGGAAACCTGACCCCCACCCCCTCTCTTCTCCAGCCGGGCCTCGTCGCTTAATCCTGGAAATAGCGATCGTGGAAGCGAAGCGCCGAGAGAGCGAGCGGGCGCCTTTTGGTTGCCGAAATGTTAGATCAAAATCGACAGTTTACAGTTACTCTTAAATTTTTTTTTAAATGAAATATATGTAAAAGACACGGATTCACTTACTCGGATGACAGTTTTCCTCCCCTAGCCGAAGCAGGCAGTGCGCCGGAGCGGATTATTTTTAGGGTGGTGGGAGATCAGCTGCTGCCTCCTATCGAGTTTCTACATTGCACAAACTGCTCCGGGCTGGGGCGGACTCCGCGACTCCGAGGCAGGAAGCTGGGCAGAAGCCCCGCGCGCGGCGCCTGGGGACCCGAGACCCTCCCCACCGCCGCTCTGCCCAGCTTCCGCACCGGAGCCCAAACCTGGGGCGTGCGACGCGGGGGTTTTGCAAACCCAATAATATGTGACCCACAAATTTCATTAGACACTGAAACTTGCAATATACGATTCAATGATTCCCCAGAGTCAAGTTTTCAAATGTCGAAACGCTCGAGATGCTCGTATTCCCCGCCCCCCACGTTCTGTAAGCACCCTACGGAAGAGGATTTGGGGGTTTCTCTGTCCCCTGAAATGAAGGGCTCGTTCTAAACAGAGGAGCCCGCCGCCGAGCCGTGTAAGTGCGCGCGAATGTCTCACGCGAACAAGCTCCAGCCTAACATTTCCCCAGCGACACGGGGAACAGCTACTCCTGCGTAGCAGTCGCCGAGCCGTCAAAAGGCTCCCGAAAGTGAGGCTTTGGTTCGTTCCCACGGACTGCACGGTTTCCCCGTCTCTTGCTCCCAACCAGAGACGTAATTAACTCTGGACATAACATGCGTGTTTATAATACGATCACCCCCCAAAACGCGAGCTGTGAATTTTGTCCCCGACAACTCCCTTTAATTAATACTACGTTTCCTCAAGGGCTACTTCTGAGTCACCTTGAAATGATCATTGTTTTCAGCAACTGTTCTGATAAAGGATGGTCAGCCAGGCGGGCTGGTGTCTCTGAGGCTCCGCGTGCAACCCCCAGGGGGCACCGCTCCAGGACTGCGGCCTGCGGGAGCTGCTCCCCAGACCTGAACCCTCCACCCCGGTGGCGTCCCGGCTTCTCTGACTGTGGACAGAGGCCACCTCCAGCCCTGCCGCTCCCCGGGGATTTCCCCGCGGGCGCCTCACTCGCGGGAAGGTCGCTGCGTCCTCGGGTGAGTGCCCGGCTTGGGCCTGCGACAGGGGCTTGAACCCCCGGCCGCTAGGGGTCTGCGAGGCCATGTTGGGGCGGCAACAGGCAGGGTCCGAAGACTCCGTTCCCGTGGCGTTTGAACGCCGGACAACTATACCCTGGAGCTGTTTGCCGCGACGCAGGCACAGGGAGAATGGAGATCCGGGTGATGTTGTGGGTGGAACCCGGGGAGACCTGGTGAGCAAGCTGGAGGGGGGACCAGGGGCCCCCCAGGGCGCCTGTGGAGAGAGAATTGGAAATACCGCGTGCAGATAATCCTAAAATAGGTACTCTGAATGTCACTACACAAGATGCAGTTGATTTGAGGATTTT
>NW_012140524.1:11496438-11500520 GCF_000956105.1 Propithecus coquereli | reverse complement strand
GTGCTCTGTCTTTTAATTTAGAAAGAAACATGTTTTCCCATTTATTTCAGTCTTCTTTTTATCTCAATATTAAATTTATATAGATCTGTACATTTCTTGTAAAGATTTATCATACAAATTTCATATTTTTGTTTTCATATTTTATACTGCTATTAAAAATGCACTATTTGTTTATATTGTCTAAGAAATTATATATTTATCTTACAGCTAGGCACTTTACTAAGCTTTCTCAATAATCCCAGTATTATTTCATCACGTTACCTTGACTTTCCAGAAAACATGACTTTATCTGCAGTGACACACTTTCTTCCCCTTCTCAAATACTTACAGCTTATTTGTATTTTATCAATTCTAAATGTTAGGTCACAAAATAAGTCTTAATAAATTTAAGAAGATAGAAATCATCTCAAGTATTTTTCCAATCATAATAGTGTGAAACTAGAAATGAATAACTGGAGGAATCTTGAAAAAGTCACAAATATATGCAAATTAAACAACACATTCCCAAATTTGACAATCAATGAGTCAAAGAAGAAATCAAAAGGGAAATTCAAAAAATATATTGAGACAAGTGAAAATGGAAACCCAGCATACCGAAATTTATGCGATGCAACAAAAGCAGTACTGAGAAAGACATTTATAGCAATAAATACCTACATTAAGAGAAAAGAAAGACTTCAAATAAACCACCTAATGTTACACCTCAAGGAAAAGAAGAACAAAGTAAGCCCAAAATTAACAGAAGAAAGGACATAACAAAAATCAGGAAAGAACTAAATTAAATAGAAACAAGAAAAACAATAAAAAAGATCAACAAAACTAAGAGTGTGTTTTTTGAGAAGACAAACAAAATTGAAAAACTCTTAGCTATACTGAAAAAAAGAGAAGACTCAAATAAATGAAAACAGAAATGAAAGAGAAGATATTATTACTGACACCACAGAAATATAAAGGATTGTAATAGATTACTGTGAGCAATTTGCCAAGAAACTGGATATCTTAAAAAAGGATAAGTTCCTAGAAACACAAAACTTACCAAGATTGAATCATGAAGAAATAGAAAATCTGAATAGGGTTAAAACTAACAAGGAGATTGAACCAGCAATCAAAACTCTCTCAACAAAGAAAAGCCCAATACCAGATGACTTCCTGGGGGAATTTATTAAAGAAAAATTAATACCAATTCTTCTCAAACTCTTCCAAAAAATTGAAAAGAAAGGAATGCTTTCAAATTCATTTTATGAGCCCCAAATTCCCTTGATGCCAAAGCCAGATAAGATAATTAGAAGGAAAGAAGATCACAGGCCAGTATCCCTCCTGAACATACATATAAAAAGCTTCAGTAATACTAGCAAACCAAATACAACAACACATTAAAAAGATCATATACCATGACCAAGTGTGACTTATTCCAGAAATGCAAGGATGGTTTAAGATACAAAAATCAATAAATGTGAAACACCATATTAACAGAATGAAGGGGGAAAATCACATTATCATTCCAACAGATGAAGAAAAGGATGTTGAAAAAATTCAACATTCTTTCATGATAAAAACTCTCAACAAATTAGGAATAGAAGGAATATACCTCAGCATAATAAAGGCCATAGATGACCACCCGATGGCTAACATCTACTCAACATGAAAAGCTGAAAACACTTCAAGGTCAAGAAGAGGACAAGGATGCCCATTCTCACCACTTTATTCAACATAGTACTGGAAGTCATAGCCAGAGCAACTAGGCAAGAAAATGAAATAAAAAGCATCAAAATTGGAAAGGAATAATTATAATTTGAAGATGATATAAACTTATATATAGAAAACTCTAAAGACTGCATCAAAAAATATTAGCACTAATAAATAAATTCATTAAAGTTGTAGGATATAAATCAACACACAAAAATTAATTGTGGTTGATATACTAACAACAATCTGTCTAAAAGAGAAATTAAGAAAGTAATCCTATTTCAGTTCATCAAAAACAACAAAATACTAAGGAATAAATTTAACCAAGAAGTTGAAACATCTGTACACTGCAAACTATAAGACTTTGATGAAAGAAATTGAATATATACATTTGCAGCACTATGGATAGAACTGGAGGTCATTATGTTAAATAAAATAATCCAGGTTCAGAAAGACAAATATTACATGTTCTCACTCATATGTGGGAGCTAAAAAAGTTGATCTCATGGAGAAAGAGAGTAGAATGATGGTTATCATAGGCTAGGAAGGGTGGGGTGGGGGGATGAAGAGAGGTTGGTTAACCGATACACAAATACAGTTAGAAAAAAGGAATAAGTTCAAGTGTTTGATAGTACAGTAGAGTGACTATAGTTAACAATTATTTATTGTATATTTAAAAATAGCTAGAAGAGATGATTTGAAATGTTCCCAACACAAAAAAATGATAAAAGTTTGAGGTGGTGGATCTTATAATTCTAATTACCCTGATTTGATCCTTACACATTGTATGCATTTATCAAAATATCACATGTAGCCTATAAATATGATAATTATTATGTATCAATAAAAAAGCAAGAAAGAAATTTAAGATATGAATAAATAAAAAGTAATCCCATGTTCATGGATTAGAGGAAGAAATATTGTTAAACTGTCCATACTACCCAAAGCAATCTATAGATTCAATGTAACTCCAATCAAAATCCCAATGGCATATTTTATAGAAATAGAAAAAACAATCATAAAAATCATATGGAACCACAGTAGACCCCAAATAGCCAGAGCAATCTTGACAAAGAAGATCAAAACTGGAGGCATCATACTTCTTGATTTCAAAATATATTACAAAGTTACAGTAATCAAAACAGTATGTCACTGGCATAAAGACAGACACATAGACCAATGGAATAGAAGAGAGAACCCAGAGGTAAACCACGCTTATACAGTCAACTAATCTTCAACAACGGTGTCAAGATCACACAATGAGGAAAGGATAGCGCCTTCAACAAATTGTGTTGGAAAAACTGGATATTCACATGCAAAAGAACGACATTGGACTCTTATCTTACACCATGCACACAAATAAATTCGAATGGATTAAAAACTAAATGCCAGACCTAAAACTGTAAAAATGCTTGAAGAAAATGTAGGAGTAAAGTTTTTGACATCCATCTTGGAAATGATTTCTCAGATTTGACACCAAAAGTACAGGTTATGAAAACAAGAATAAATGAGTGGGCCCTCATCAAACTAAAAAGCTTTGCACAAAAAAGGAAGTAATCCACACAATGAAAAGGCAGCCTACATAATGGGAGAAAATATTTGCAAACCATACATATGATAAAGGGTTAATACCTAAAATATTAAGGAACTCAGAACTCAATATCATAATAAGCCAAATATTCCAAGGACCTGAGTAGATGTTTTTCCAAAGACAATATACAATAGCCAACAGGTACATGAAAAGGTTCTCAACATCACTAATCATCAGGAAATGCAAATGAAAACCACAGTGAGATATCACCTCACATCTGTTAAGGTTGCTATTATCGAAACAATAAAAGATAATAAATGTTGGTGAGCATGTGGAGAAAAGGGAACCCTTGAGTGCTATTAGTAGAAATGTATGTTGGTACAGCCATTACATAAAACAGTGTGGAGATTCCTCAAAAAATTAAAATTAGAATTACCACATTATCCAGCAATCCAACTTCTGGGTATATATCCAAAGGAAACAAAACTAATACTTCATCATTTTCAAGATCAAGTTATTCAATGCACTTTTCACGTCTGTATAAATTTTAAGATTAGCTCATCAATTTCTACAAAATTACACTGAGATTTTGATTGTGTTGAATCTATAGATCAATTTGGGGAGAATTTGCATCTTGACAACATTGAGTGTTCCAATCCCCATGAACACAACCTGTCTCTCATTTTAGCTAGGTCTTCCTTTACATCTAAGCCATGTTTTGAACTTTTCAGTGTATAATTCTTGCATACACAGTTGTTCATTAAATCTCTCCCAAAATATTTCATGATTTTGATAGTACTATAAACAGTATTTTAAAATATCATTTTCTAATTGTTCATTACTATTATATAAACATGTTTGTATC
>NW_012140524.1:11491629-11494733 GCF_000956105.1 Propithecus coquereli | reverse complement strand
CTTTGACTCATTTGTTATTTAGAAATGTTTTAATTGACAAATATTGGAGATTATCCAGATATCCTTTTTAAAAGTTTATTTAGGTAAGATTTATTTTGGTAAAATTTATATAAAATAAAACCTAACCTTTTAATCTTAACAGTTCTATGAGTTTTGGCAAATGTATACAGCCATGTAACTACCACCACAACCAAGATACAGAATCTTTCCATCAGCGGTCAATGTTGGAGAAGGAGGCTCAACAAGTCTCCCAAGCAGAAAGAACAGAATATGCCGAAGCACAGAAGCTGAAAGAAACTTGCATGCTTGGAGAATTTTAAGTAGCTTAATGAGGCATAAATAAAGACATAGTGAGCTAGAAGGATTGCTAGAGACTGGTTTGTGATGGTGATATATTTCAGGATAAACAATGTAGAGCTTCTTCTCAGGTTTTCCAAGCAAGCATGAGGTACTATTGTCAGATCTCTGCTTTTAAAAAATCACTCTGCACTCAATGTGGAAGATGGATTGGTAGAAATGAGAATGGAGACAGGGACACAAAGCAGGAACCTTTTGTAGTAGTCCAGGTGAGAGATGGCGAGTTCCTAAACTATCACAGTCATAGCAGGACAGTGTAAATGTACCAGGCAGTTCCTCAATTGCCAAATGCTGCAAACTCTTTTGTCCTGGCTTCTCTCTGTCACTTTGATACCCTTGTTTAACTCTTCCTTTTTGAAAGCTTTGCTTCTCTTAGTTTTAACACATCAACTTTTTTTTCCTTTGTAATAGTTTGCCTCTTTTCAGTTCCCTTCTGTGACTCCTGTTTTAGTGCTTACTCCTTACATGTGGGTTCCACTCTAGACTCTCTTCTTTTATCACCTTGTACACTTTCTAGGAGAGAACTTATTCACTCCCATGGCTTTAGCTAGTGTGGTTGAAATGGTAAAAAGTATAGACTCTCCTGAAAGATTTTGCACTACCTACTCTCAGAGATTCAATTTCTTCAGCTGAAAATGAGTGTATGATAATGTCGTATCTACCTAAGATTTTTGTTGAGGTGACTTAATGAGCTATGTGCCAGGTAAAATGTTTGCCATATGTTTTCCATACAGAAGGCATTCAACAAATAATATTTCCCTTGGTTATTTTTCTCTCAACTTTGACTTTCCTAAACAGATGTCCTGTAGGAAACTTTGGTAAATATATTATCTGCCCCACATCTTCGTCCTAGGAATTGTCCCCTCTCTTGATCCACATGGTTTCTGTAGGCGCTACAATGTTAGCTTGTGACTCCAGACTCCTAAACAGAACTCATTTGACATGTAATGGGTACATGGCCAAAGCTAGACCAATTGGCATCTTTCCTTAATATTTTGAAATTGGAACTGAAAGAGAGAGAGACAGAGAGAGAGAGAATAGAGCTCAGTTTCTCCCTAGGTGACTGAATCTGACAGAGAGAAATAGAAAAAGAAGAAAAGAAGAACTACAGAAAGCCAAGAATAGAGACGGGGCAGTCTGGATAGAATTAGTGTCCCTGAATCTAGGCCAAAAGCAAATCTCTCCCAAGATTCCTTCTGTTGTCCCGGGATCCCTGTGGATTCCTCATTTTTCTTAGGCTAACCAGAGAGGGACTCTGCTATCTGTGTTGGAAGAAAACTGTGCTAATACTGTACCTTAAACTCTCTATGTCTATAATTAAAGTTATTTTTCCCACCACTCCAAACTACTCTGATTGCCTGTCTCTCTTCATGCTGCCACTCGCCCTGTAGTCACACAATTTCATCACCTCAGAATCAGTTCTCCAGCAGCACACTCAACTGATCATGAACAACTATCAGATACACCGATTGCTTCTCTCTTCTTCCCCATTCCCACTGCCACTGCCTTAATTCATGCTCTCACTGTCTCTTGCTGAGACTATTTTGATACCTCCAAATGGGTGTTTCTGGGGCTGAACTGTCATCCTCCAACTTTCCTTCACAAGACTTACAGAGTTATCTGCATACACACAAATTTGATCACATCACTCCTCCCAGATCCCTCAAAGTGTGGTCCACGAATGACCTGCACCAGAAATACTGGAATCTGTCTACATCTTTGCCCAAAATGAGCCCAATCCTTCCAGGAGAAAAGGTACTCCAACCAAATATCACTATATTTTACAAGCATCCTAGGTGATTCTTAGTGCTACTAAATTTTGAGAAAGAAGGACCTACTCAGTAGAAGCCCAGTGCTTTAATTTTAACTCTAATTTTTCCTTGTCATATTTTGCGTACCATCTAGCCACCTTATACTCTAGGCACACTGAATGTCCACTGTCCACAAATAAATCATATTTCTATGTCTTCTAAGTCCTTGCTCATGCTTTTGCTCCACTTGTATGAAGTGTTTTTCAATTCCTTGTACAGCTATTGCAAATGGCTTAGCAATTACATTCTTTATGTTCCCACGATTGCTGGTGGTTATGTCTTTTATTGAACTATACATTGCATCACATTTATTTATATGCCTCTTTTCCCATGAGGTTTTGAACTTTTTGAAAGTTGGAAGTATGTCTTCTTCAACTTTGTCACTTCAGTATCTATTACATTATCTGGAAAACAACAGGTAATCAATGAATATGTGTTGGATGAATCTGAGCTTTCCCCACAATTGTCCTTTGTTACTCTTTATTTTGCTATGGTGTTACTACAGGCCAAGTGATGCAGAAAGGAATAGAAGGCAGAAGTATGTCCCTGTCGTATAGCGAGGAACTGCCTTGCATGACCCTAAGGAGCCCTCCCTGAGCCTAATGGCATATAAGCTTTGGAATCTAAACCTCCTTCAAACTGGAGGTTTCTTAATTTCAGATGGGCCGTACTGATCACCAAAGTTCAGGTGTATCTCTATAAACAATCAAAGAGGCATCAGGAAGCAACAGCATCTACTTGCCCACTAATAATCTTATCTAGAGTATTTTCAAGACAATGTCTTTTCATTCACTAAATCTCTGTTATATCAATTTCATGAGCACTGGTTTCTTTGAACTGGCCCTGGCAAATCTAGAAATGCTGTTTATTTCTTGGTGCAAGTTCAATATCAGCTTGGTAAAACAGAAAAAAAGAGAAGTAGGGGACCCATTTACA
>NW_012140524.1:11486551-11488204 GCF_000956105.1 Propithecus coquereli | reverse complement strand
GGAAACTGACAATATTGATATTGGTCAAGAAAAATTGCTCCATATCTTGAGGACTTTGGTAAAATCTAAACTTTTTTTCTGAAATAAAATACAGAATATTAACATGCCCTGGAGGCATAATAAAAATTTAAAGTATCCATAGTCTATTCCTTCTTTTTCTCTCTTGTCTCTTGCCCTGCTTCTAGACTAGTTCCACCGCCAGCTTCCCTGTGTATTTGCACTGGAGACGCACTCAGAGCCTTGCCTGGAGTTAGTCTGGAACGCACCACTCATTTTCTCTTACTCTTCCCCCTCCATCCTCATACAGTTATTAAATCATTTATATTACCCTCAGTTATTCTATCAACCTTTTTAATAGGTCTCTCATCGCCTGAGCCATTTTACACATACATGTCATGTTAACCGTCCTAGAATGCATCTCCAATTATAGCTCTAGGACACTCACAAACTTCTCATGACTCACTGATAGTGTCACTCTGTAATTTAAAGTCCTCCCAAAACACAAAGCATGTCTCGCCCTCACTGACCCTTTATATTCCAGCCAAACTCTACTATTTACAGCCCTGGCAGCTCCTGCTCTAACCACCTCTGTATCCTTACTTTTGCTCATCCAACTGTCTAAATGATCTTTTTTCTGCTTTTCCCTCCCTGAATTCTGTCCTGTTTCAATGCTCTTCCCAAGCACCTCATTTTTTATGTCACCCAACTCTGCATCTAGCAGTGTCTGGCACACCTAGAAGGTGTAAAATTGATGCTACAGCCCTTCCTTTCTGTAACTGCTGTTGTAGCTCCTCCTTCAATGTGGCTTTTGCAGTATTTCTCCTACTTACCATGGGCTCCAGTTCCAGCCAGCAGACTCCTCACTGAATCGAGACAGCCTAGAAGGCAGCAGTCTTAGTGGCTGCTACTCCTTCTCTAAGCACAAAGCCTGGCTTAGCCAGCCAGTGAGCTCTAACCAAACAGGTAGTCTCTATCACCTCCTAACTATGCCCTGGCTCCCACTGACCCACAGCAACTGTCATGGAAAACTTGATATTGTCCTGCCCTGAACTCATTAGAATGAGAGCCGAGAGTCTAATGAGGAGAACCGTGGAGGCTAAGAGCAATGAGCTGTGTTCCTGGAGAGACACCAGTGAGGACTAAGGTAGATGTGAGCCCAGTAGGATTCTGAGCCAGACACATTGTTTTTACAGCAATAAACTTAGTTTTGAATCATGCTATAGCTACGTGAATAGAGCAATAGAAACCAGCAAGTGATTTCCCCAAAAATGACAGTTTGTGGGGATGAAAGATACTCAGACTATTTATACAAACAAAAAACTTAAGTAACATCTATGTCTCCTTTATTATGCATCATATAAGTCTGGAAATATAGACTCATACACCTGCATTTAATATTAAATATTCCAAAGTTTCTATTAAGGATGTGAATACAGATAAAATTCCTTAGGAAATGCTATAAAAGGATATAAGGCTAAAGTCAAAATAGAAAAAGAAAAAGAACATGATGTTGTTCCTGGAATAGCAGATCACAGAGGCTAATCTGGGAAAGAGATCCTGAGGGCATTTAATAAGCTTAGATAAGCACTAACGATTACATTGGTTCAGTCACGTAATAACAATTTTTTATTCTATTGCAAATACAAACCATCT